>NC_087505.1:1165707-1299247 GCF_036417665.1 Passer domesticus
CTGATGTCAGTTTGCAGGAGGCACTTGGCACTGTCAAACCAGACACAGTTGCCTGTGGGGGCACCTTGCATCTGGGAGATATCCTGAAGCATGCGGAATTTCAGCAGGCAGCCGGCCACTCCGGGCCAC
This sequence comes from Passer domesticus, assembly GCF_036417665.1. Classification (NCBI taxonomy): domain Eukaryota; kingdom Metazoa; phylum Chordata; class Aves; order Passeriformes; family Passeridae; genus Passer; species Passer domesticus. The sequence continues at coordinate 1,165,837 of NC_087505.1, forward strand.
CGGGCCCTGGACACGAACGATGCCCTTTCCCCTGAGAAACAAAACTCACCAGGCCAGGTTCCTGATGTCAGTTTGCAGGAGGCACTTGGCACTGTCAAACCAGACACAGTTGCCTGTGGGGGCACCTTGCATCTGGGAGATATCCTGAAGCATGCGGAATTTCAGCAGGCAGCCGGCCACTCCGGGCCACCGGGCCCTGGACACGAACGATGCCCTTTCCCCTGAGAAACAAAACTCACCAGGCCAGGTTCCTGATGTCAGTTTGCAGGAGGCACTTGGCACTGTCAAACCAGACACAGTTGCCTGTGGGGGCACCTTGCATCTGGGAGATATCCTGAAGCATGCGGAATTTCAGCAGGCAGCCGGCCACTCCGGGCCACCGGGCCCTGGACACGAACGATGCCCTTTCCCCTGAGAAACAAAACTCACCAGGCCAGGTTCCTGATGTCAGTTTGCAGGAGGCACTTGGCACTGTCAAACCAGACACAGTTGCCTGTGGGGGCACCTTGCATCTGGGAGATATCCTGAAGCATGCGGAATTTCAGCAGGCAGCCGGCCACTCCGGGCCACCGGGCCCTGGACACGAACGATGCCCTTTCCCCTGAGAAACAAAACTCACCAGGCCAGGTTCCTGATGTCAGTTTGCAGGAGGCACTTGGCACTGTCAAACCAGACACAGTTGCCTGTGGGGGCACCTTGCATCTGGGAGATATCCTGAAGCATGCGGAATTTCAGCAGGCAGCCGGCCACTCCGGGCCACCGGGCCCTGGACACGAACGATGCCCTTTCCCCTGAGAAACAAAACTCACCAGGCCAGGTTCCTGATGTCAGTTTGCAGGAGGCACTTGGCACTGTCAAACCAGACACAGTTGCCTGTGGGGGCACCTTGCATCTGGGAGATATCCTGAAGCATGCGGAATTTCAGCAGGCAGCCGGCCACTCCGGGCCACCGGGCCCTGGACACGAACGATGCCCTTTCCCCTGAGAAACAAAACTCACCAGGCCAGGTTCCTGATGTCAGTTTGCAGGAGGCACTTGGCACTGTCAAACCAGACACAGTTGCCTGTGGGGGCACCTTGCATCTGGGAGATATCCTGAAGCATGCGGAATTTCAGCAGGCAGCCGGCCACTCCGGGCCACCGGGCCCTGGACACGAACGATGCCCTTTCCCCTGAGAAACAAAACTCACCAGGCCAGGTTCCTGATGTCAGTTTGCAGGAGGCACTTGGCACTGTCAAACCAGACACAGTTGCCTGTGGGGGCACCTTGCATCTGGGAGATATCCTGAAGCATGCGGAATTTCAGCAGGCAGCCGGCCACTCCGGGCCACCGGGCCCTGGACACGAACGATGCCCTTTCCCCTGAGAAACAAAACTCACCAGGCCAGGTTCCTGATGTCAGTTTGCAGGAGGCACTTGGCACTGTCAAACCAGACACAGTTGCCTGTGGGGGCACCTTGCATCTGGGAGATATCCTGAAGCATGCGGAATTTCAGCAGGCAGCCGGCCACTCCGGGCCACCGGGCCCTGGACACGAACGATGCCCTTTCCCCTGAGAAACAAAACTCACCAGGCCAGGTTCCTGATGTCAGTTTGCAGGAGGCACTTGGCACTGTCAAACCAGACACAGTTGCCTGTGGGGGCACCTTGCATCTGGGAGATATCCTGAAGCATGCGGAATTTCAGCAGGCAGCCGGCCACTCCGGGCCACCGGGCCCTGGACACGAACGATGCCCTTTCCCCTGAGAAACAAAACTCACCAGGCCAGGTTCCTGATGTCAGTTTGCAGGAGGCACTTGGCACTGTCAAACCAGACACAGTTGCCTGTGGGGGCACCTTGCATCTGGGAGATATCCTGAAGCATGCGGAATTTCAGCAGGCAGCCGGCCACTCCGGGCCACCGGGCCCTGGACACGAACGATGCCCTTTCCCCTGAGAAACAAAACTCACCAGGCCAGGTTCCTGATGTCAGTTTGCAGGAGGCACTTGGCACTGTCAAACCAGACACAGTTGCCTGTGGGGGCACCTTGCATCTGGGAGATATCCTGAAGCATGCGGAATTTCAGCAGGCAGCCGGCCACTCCGGGCCACCGGGCCCTGGACACGAACGATGCCCTTTCCCCTGAGAAACAAAACTCACCAGGCCAGGTTCCTGATGTCAGTTTGCAGGAGGCACTTGGCACTGTCAAACCAGACACAGTTGCCTGTGGGGGCACCTTGCATCTGGGAGATATCCTGAAGCATGCGGAATTTCAGCAGGCAGCCGGCCACTCCGGGCCACCGGGCCCTGGACACGAACGATGCCCTTTCCCCTGAGAAACAAAACTCACCAGGCCAGGTTCCTGATGTCAGTTTGCAGGAGGCACTTGGCACTGTCAAACCAGACACAGTTGCCTGTGGGGGCACCTTGCATCTGGGAGATATCCTGAAGCATGCGGAATTTCAGCAGGCAGCCGGCCACTCCGGGCCACCGGGCCCTGGACACGAACGATGCCCTTTCCCCTGAGAAACAAAACTCACCAGGCCAGGTTCCTGATGTCAGTTTGCAGGAGGCACTTGGCACTGTCAAACCAGACACAGTTGCCTGTGGGGGCACCTTGCATCTGGGAGATATCCTGAAGCATGCGGAATTTCAGCAGGCAGCCGGCCACTCCGGGCCACCGGGCCCTGGACACGAACGATGCCCTTTCCCCTGAGAAACAAAACTCACCAGGCCAGGTTCCTGATGTCAGTTTGCAGGAGGCACTTGGCACTGTCAAACCAGACACAGTTGCCTGTGGGGGCACCTTGCATCTGGGAGATATCCTGAAGCATGCGGAATTTCAGCAGGCAGCCGGCCACTCCGGGCCACCGGGCCCTGGACACGAACGATGCCCTTTCCCCTGAGAAACAAAACTCACCAGGCCAGGTTCCTGATGTCAGTTTGCAGGAGGCACTTGGCACTGTCAAACCAGACACAGTTGCCTGTGGGGGCACCTTGCATCTGGGAGATATCCTGAAGCATGCGGAATTTCAGCAGGCAGCCGGCCACTCCGGGCCACCGGGCCCTGGACACGAACGATGCCCTTTCCCCTGAGAAACAAAACTCACCAGGCCAGGTTCCTGATGTCAGTTTGCAGGAGGCACTTGGCACTGTCAAACCAGACACAGTTGCCTGTGGGGGCACCTTGCATCTGGGAGATATCCTGAAGCATGCGGAATTTCAGCAGGCAGCCGGCCACTCCGGGCCACCGGGCCCTGGACACGAACGATGCCCTTTCCCCTGAGAAACAAAACTCACCAGGCCAGGTTCCTGATGTCAGTTTGCAGGAGGCACTTGGCACTGTCAAACCAGACACAGTTGCCTGTGGGGGCACCTTGCATCTGGGAGATATCCTGAAGCATGCGGAATTTCAGCAGGCAGCCGGCCACTCCGGGCCACCGGGCCCTGGACACGAACGATGCCCTTTCCCCTGAGAAACAAAACTCACCAGGCCAGGTTCCTGATGTCAGTTTGCAGGAGGCACTTGGCACTGTCAAACCAGACACAGTTGCCTGTGGGGGCACCTTGCATCTGGGAGATATCCTGAAGCATGCGGAATTTCAGCAGGCAGCCGGCCACTCCGGGCCACCGGGCCCTGGACACGAACGATGCCCTTTCCCCTGAGAAACAAAACTCACCAGGCCAGGTTCCTGATGTCAGTTTGCAGGAGGCACTTGGCACTGTCAAACCAGACACAGTTGCCTGTGGGGGCACCTTGCATCTGGGAGATATCCTGAAGCATGCGGAATTTCAGCAGGCAGCCGGCCACTCCGGGCCACCGGGCCCTGGACACGAACGATGCCCTTTCCCCTGAGAAACAAAACTCACCAGGCCAGGTTCCTGATGTCAGTTTGCAGGAGGCACTTGGCACTGTCAAACCAGACACAGTTGCCTGTGGGGGCACCTTGCATCTGGGAGATATCCTGAAGCATGCGGAATTTCAGCAGGCAGCCGGCCACTCCGGGCCACCGGGCCCTGGACACGAACGATGCCCTTTCCCCTGAGAAACAAAACTCACCAGGCCAGGTTCCTGATGTCAGTTTGCAGGAGGCACTTGGCACTGTCAAACCAGACACAGTTGCCTGTGGGGGCACCTTGCATCTGGGAGATATCCTGAAGCATGCGGAATTTCAGCAGGCAGCCGGCCACTCCGGGCCACCGGGCCCTGGACACGAACGATGCCCTTTCCCCTGAGAAACAAAACTCACCAGGCCAGGTTCCTGATGTCAGTTTGCAGGAGGCACTTGGCACTGTCAAACCAGACACAGTTGCCTGTGGGGGCACCTTGCATCTGGGAGATATCCTGAAGCATGCGGAATTTCAGCAGGCAGCCGGCCACTCCGGGCCACCGGGCCCTGGACACGAACGATGCCCTTTCCCCTGAGAAACAAAACTCACCAGGCCAGGTTCCTGATGTCAGTTTGCAGGAGGCACTTGGCACTGTCAAACCAGACACAGTTGCCTGTGGGGGCACCTTGCATCTGGGAGATATCCTGAAGCATGCGGAATTTCAGCAGGCAGCCGGCCACTCCGGGCCACCGGGCCCTGGACACGAACGATGCCCTTTCCCCTGAGAAACAAAACTCACCAGGCCAGGTTCCTGATGTCAGTTTGCAGGAGGCACTTGGCACTGTCAAACCAGACACAGTTGCCTGTGGGGGCACCTTGCATCTGGGAGATATCCTGAAGCATGCGGAATTTCAGCAGGCAGCCGGCCACTCCGGGCCACCGGGCCCTGGACACGAACGATGCCCTTTCCCCTGAGAAACAAAACTCACCAGGCCAGGTTCCTGATGTCAGTTTGCAGGAGGCACTTGGCACTGTCAAACCAGACACAGTTGCCTGTGGGGGCACCTTGCATCTGGGAGATATCCTGAAGCATGCGGAATTTCAGCAGGCAGCCGGCCACTCCGGGCCACCGGGCCCTGGACACGAACGATGCCCTTTCCCCTGAGAAACAAAACTCACCAGGCCAGGTTCCTGATGTCAGTTTGCAGGAGGCACTTGGCACTGTCAAACCAGACACAGTTGCCTGTGGGGGCACCTTGCATCTGGGAGATATCCTGAAGCATGCGGAATTTCAGCAGGCAGCCGGCCACTCCGGGCCACCGGGCCCTGGACACGAACGATGCCCTTTCCCCTGAGAAACAAAACTCACCAGGCCAGGTTCCTGATGTCAGTTTGCAGGAGGCACTTGGCACTGTCAAACCAGACACAGTTGCCTGTGGGGGCACCTTGCATCTGGGAGATATCCTGAAGCATGCGGAATTTCAGCAGGCAGCCGGCCACTCCGGGCCACCGGGCCCTGGACACGAACGATGCCCTTTCCCCTGAGAAACAAAACTCACCAGGCCAGGTTCCTGATGCTCAGTTTGCAGGAGGCACTTGGCACTGTCAAACCAGACACAGTTGCCTGTGGGGGCACCTTGCATCTGGGAGATATCCTGAAGCATGCGGAATTTCAGCAGGCAGCCGGCCACTCCGGGCCACCGGGCCCTGGACACGAACGATGCCCTTTCCCCTGAGAAACAAAACTCACCAGGCCAGGTTCCTGATGTCAGTTTGCAGGAGGCACTTGGCACTGTCAAACCAGACACAGTTGCCTGTGGGGGCACCTTGCATCTGGGAGATATCCTGAAGCATGCGGAATTTCAGCAGGCAGCCGGCCACTCCGGGCCACCGGGCCCTGGACACGAACGATGCCCTTTCCCCTGAGAAACAAAACTCACCAGGCCAGGTTCCTGATGTCAGTTTGCAGGAGGCACTTGGCACTGTCAAACCAGACACAGTTGCCTGTGGGGGCACCTTGCATCTGGGAGATATCCTGAAGCATGCGGAATTTCAGCAGGCAGCCGGCCACTCCGGGCCACCGGGCCCTGGACACGAACGATGCCCTTTCCCCTGAGAAACAAAACTCACCAGGCCAGGTTCCTGATGTCAGTTTGCAGGAGGCACTTGGCACTGTCAAACCAGACACAGTTGCCTGTGGGGGCACCTTGCATCTGGGAGATATCCTGAAGCATGCGGAATTTCAGCAGGCAGCCGGCCACTCCGGGCCACCGGGGCCCTGGACACGAACGATGCCCTTTCCCCTGAGAAACAAAACTCACCAGGCCAGGTTCCTGATGTCAGTTTGCAGGAGGCACTTGGCACTGTCAACCAGACACAGTTGCCTGTGGGGGCACCTTGCATCTGGGAGATATCCTGAAGCATGCGGAATTTCAGCAGGCAGCCGGCACTCCGGGCCACCGGGCCCTGGACACGAACGATGCCCTTTCCCCTGAGAAACAAAACTCACCAGGCCAGGTTCCTGATGTCAGTTTGCAGGAGGCACTTGGCACTGTCAAACCAGACACAGTTGCCTGTGGGGGCACCTTGCATCTGGGAGATATCCTGAAGCATGCGGAATTTCAGCAGGCAGCCGGCCACTCCGGGCCACCGGGGCCCTGGACACGAACGATGCCCTTTCCCCTGAGAAACAAAACTCACCAGGCCAGGTTCCTGATGTCAGTTTGCAGGAGGCACTTGGCACTGTCAAACCAGACACAGTTGCCTGTGGGGGCACCTTGCATCTGGGAGATATCCTGAAGCATGCGGAATTTCAGCAGGCAGCCGGCCACTCCGGGCCACCGGGCCCTGGACACGAACGATGCCCTTTCCCCTGAGAAACAAAACTCACCAGGCCAGGTTCCTGATGTCAGTTTGCAGGAGGCACTTGGCACTGTCAAACCAGACACAGTTGCCTGTGGGGGCACCTTGCATCTGGGAGATATCCTGAAGCATGCGGAATTTCAGCAGGCAGCCGCCACTCCGGGCCACCGGGCCCTGGACACGAACGATGCCCTTTCCCTGAGAAACAAAACTCACCAGGCCAGGGTTCCTGATTCAGTTTGCAGGAGGCACTTGGCACTGTCAAACCAGACACAGTTGCCTGTGGGGGCACCTTGCATCTGGGAGATATCCTGAAGCATGCGGAATTTCAGCAGGCAGCCGGCCACTCCGGGCCACCGGGCCCTGGACACGAACGATGGCCCTTTCCCCTGAGAAACAAAACTCACCAGGCCAGGTTCCTGATGTCAGTTTGCAGGAGGCACTTGGCACTGTCAAACCAGACACAGTTGCCTGTGGGGGCACCTTGCATCTGGGAGATATCCTGAAGCATGCGGAATTTCAGCAGGCAGCCGGCCACTCCGGGCCACCGGGCCTGGACACGAACGATGCCCTTTCCCCTGAGAACAAAACTCACCAGGCCAGGTTCCTGATGTCAGTTTGCAGGAGGCACTTGGCACTGCTCAAACCAGACACAGTTGCCTGTGGGGGCACCTTGCATCTGGGAGATATCCTGAAGCATGCGGAATTTCAGCAGGCAGCCGGCCACTCCGGGCCACCGGGCCCTGGACACGAACGATGCCCTTTCCCCTGAGAAACAAAACTCACCAGGCCAGGTTCCTGATGTCAGTTTGCAGGAGGCACTTGGCACTGTCAAACCAGACACAGTTGCCTGTGGGGGCACCTTGCATCTGGGAGATATCCTGAAGCATGCGGAATTTCAGCAGGCAGCCGGCCACTCCGGGCCACCGGGCCCTGGACACGAACGATGCCCTTTCCCCTGAGAAACAAAAACTCACCAGGCCAGGTTCCTGATGTCAGTTTGCAGGAGGCACTTGGCACTGCTCAAACCAGACACAGTTGCCTGTGGGGGCACCTTGCATCTGGGAGATATCCTGAAGCATGCGGAATTTCAGCAGGCAGCCGGCCACTCCGGGCCACCGGGGCCCTGGACACGAACGATGCCCTTTCCCCTGAGAAACAAAACTCACCAGGCCAGGTTCCTGATGTCAGTTTGCAGGAGGCACTTGGCACTGTCAAACCAGACACAGTTGCCTGTGGGGGCACCTTGCATCTGGGAGATATCCTGAAGCATGCGGAATTTCAGCAGGCAGCCGGCCACTCCGGGCCACCGGGCCCTGGACACGAACGATGCCCTTTCCCCTGAGAAACAAAACTCACCAGGCCAGGTTCCTGATGTCAGTTTGCAGGAGGCACTTGGCACTGTCAAACCAGACACAGTTGCCTGTGGGGGCACCTTGCATCTGGGAGATATCCTGAAGCATGCGGAATTTCAGCAGGCAGCCGGCCACTCCGGGCCACCGGGCCCTGGACACGAACGATGCCCTTTCCCCTGAGAAACAAAACTCACCAGGCCAGGTTCCTGATGTCAGTTTGCAGGAGGCACTTGGCACTGTCAAACCAGACACAGTTGCCTGTGGGGGCACCTTGCATCTGGGAGATATCCTGAAGCATGCGGAATTTCAGCAGGGCAGCCGGCCACTCCGGGCCACCGGGCCCTGGACACGAACGATGCCCTTGTCCCCTGAGAAACAAAACTCACCAGGCCAGGTTCCTGATGTCAGTTTGCAGGAGGCACTTGGCACTGTCAAACCAGACACAGTTGCCTGTGGGGGCACCTTGCATCTGGGAGATATCCTGAAGCATGCGGAATTTCAGCAGGCAGCCGCCACTCCGGCCACCGGGCCCGGGCTGGAACGAACGATGCCCTTTCCCCTGAGAAACAAAACTCACCAGGCCAGGTTCCTGATGTCAGTTTGCAGGAGGCACTTGGCACTGTCAAACCAGACACAGTTGCCTGTGGGGGCACCTTGCATCTGGGAGATATCCTGAAGCATGCGAATTTCAGCAGGCAGCCGGCCACTCCGGGCCACCGGGCCCTGGACACGAACGATGCCCTTTCCCCTGAGAAACAAAACTCACCAGGCCAGGTTCCTGATGTCAGTTTGCAGGAGGCACTTGGCACTGCTCAAACCAGACACAGTTGCCTGTGGGGGCACCTTGCATCTGGGAGATATCCTGAAGCATGCGGAATTTCAGCAGGCAGCCGGCCACTCCGGGCCACCGGGCCCTGGACACGAACGATGCCCTTTCCCCTGAGAAACAAAACTCACCAGGCCAGGTTCCTGATGTCAGTTTGCAGGAGGCACTTGGCACTGCTCAAACCAGACACAGTTGCCTGTGGGGGCACCTTGCATCTGGGAGATATCCTGAAGCATGCGGAATTTCAGCAGGCAGCCGGCCACTCCGGGCCACCGGGCCCTGGACACGAACGATGCCCTTTCCCCTGAGAAACAAAACTCACCAGGCCAGGTTCCTGATGTCAGTTTGCAGGAGGCACTTGGCACTCGTCAAACCAGACACAGTTGCCTGTGGGGGCACCTTGCATCTGGGAGATATCCTGAAGCATGCGGAATTTCAGCAGGCAGCCGGCCACTCCGGGCCACCGGGCCCTGGACACGAACGATGCCCTTTCCCCTGAGAAACAAAACTCACCAGGCCAGGTTCCTGATGTCAGTTTGCAGGAGGCACTTGGCACTGTCAAACCAGACACAGTTGCCTGTGGGGGCACCTTGCATCTGGGAGATATCCTGAAGCATGCGGAATTTCAGCAGGCAGCCGGCCACTCCGGGCCACCGGGCCCTGGGACACGAACGATGCCCTTTCCCCTGAGAAACAAAACTCACCAGGCCAGGTTCCTGATGTCAGTTTGCAGGAGGCACTTGGCACTGTCAAACCAGACACAGTTGCCTGTGGGGGCACCTTGCATCTGGGAGATATCCTGAAGCATGCGGAATTTCAGCAGGCAGCCGGCCACTCCGGGCCACCGGGCCCTGGACACGAACGATGCCCTTTCCCCTGAGAAACAAAACTCACCAGGCCAGGTTCCTGATGCTCAGTTTGCAGGAGGCACTTGGCACTGTCAAACCAGACACAGTTGCCTGTGGGGGCACCTTGCATCTGGGAGATATCCTGAAGCATGCGGAATTTCAGCAGGCAGCGGCCACTCCGGGCCACCGGGCCCTGGACACGAACGATGCCCTTTCCCCTGAGAAACAAAACTCACCAGGCCAGGTTCCTGATGTCAGTTTGCAGGAGGCACTTGGCACTGTCAAACCAGACACAGTTGCCTGTGGGGGCACCTTGCATCTGGGAGATATCCTGAAGCATGCGGAATTTCAGCAGGCAGCCGGCCACTCCGGGCCACCGGGCCCTGGACACGAACGATGCCCTTTCCCCTGAGAAACAAAACTCACCAGGCCAGGTTCCTGATGTCAGTTTGCAGGAGGCACTTGGCACTGTCAAACCAGACACAGTTGCCTGTGGGGGCACCTTGCATCTGGGAGATATCCTGAAGCATGCGGAATTTCAGCAGGCAGCCGGCCACTCCGGGCCACCGGGCCCTGGACACGAACGATGCCCTTTCCCCTGAGAAACAAAACTCACCAGGCCAGGTTCCTGATGTCAGTTTGCAGGAGGCACTTGGCACTGTCAAACCAGACACAGTTGCCTGTGGGGGCACCTTGCATCTGGGAGATATCCTGGAAGCATGCGGAATTTCAGCAGGCAGCCGGCCACTCCGGGCCACCGGGCCCTGGACACGAACGATGCCCTTTCCCCTGAGAAACAAAACTCACCAGGCCAGGTTCCTGATGTCAGTTTGCAGGAGGCACTTGGCACTGTCAAACCAGACACAGTTGCCTGTGGGGGCACCTTGCATCTGGGAGATATCCTGAAGCATGCGGAATTTCAGCAGGCAGCCGGCCACTCCGGGCCACCGGGCCCTGGACACGAACGATGCCCTTTCCCCTGAGAAACAAAACTCACCAGGCCAGGTTCCTGATGTCAGTTTGCAGGAGGCACTTGGCACTGTCAAACCAGACACAGTTGCCTGTGGGGGCACCTTGCATCTGGGAGATATCCTGAAGCATGCGGAATTTCAGCAGGCAGCCGGCCACTCCGGGCCACCGGGGCCCTGGACACGAACGATGCCCTTTCCCCTGAGAAACAAAACTCACCAGGCCAGGTTCCTGATGTCAGTTTGCAGGAGGCACTTGGCACTGTCAAACCAGACACAGTTGCCTGTGGGGGCACCTTGCATCTGGGAGATATCCTGAAGCATGCGGAATTTCAGCAGGCAGCCGGCCACTCCGGGCCACCGGGCCCTGGACACGAACGATGGCCCTTTCCCCTGAGAAACAAAAACTCACCAGGCCAGGTTCCTGATGTCAGTTTGCAGGAGGCACTTGGCACTGTCAAACCAGACACAGTTGCCTGTGGGGGCACCTTGCATCTGGGAGATATCCTGAAGCATGCGGAATTTCAGCAGGCAGCCGGCCACTCCGGGCCACCGGGGCCCTGGACACGAACGATGGCCTTTCCCCTGAGAAACAAAACTCACCAGGCCAGGTTCCTGATGTCAGTTTGCAGGAGGCACTTGGCACTGTCAAACCAGACACCCTGTGGGGGCACCTTGCATCTGGGAGATATCCTGAAGCATGCGGAATTTCAGCAGGCAGCCGGCCACTCCGGGCCACCGGGCCCTGGACACGAACGATGCCCTTTCCCCTGAGAAACAAAACTCACCAGGCCAGGTTCCTGATGTCAGTTTGCAGGAGGCACTTGGCACTGTCAAACCAGACACAGTTGCCTGTGGGGGCACCTTGCATCTGGGAGATATCCTGAAGCATGCGGAATTTCAGCAGGCAGCCGGCCACTCCGGGCCACCGGGGCCCTGGACACGAACGATGGCCTTTCCCCTGAGAAACAAAACTCACCAGGCCAGGTTCCTGATGTCAGTTTGCAGGAGGCACTTGGCACTGTCAAACCAGACACAGTTGCCTGTGGGGGCACCTTGCATCTGGGAGATATCCTGAAGCATGCGGAATTTCAGCAGGCAGCCGGCCACTCCGGGCCACCGGGCCCTGGACACGAACGATGCCCTTTCCCCTGAGAAACAAAACTCACCAGGCCAGGTTCCTGATGTCAGTTTGCAGGAGGCACTTGGCACTGTCAAACCAGACACAGTTGCCTGTGGGGGCACCTTGCATCTGGGAGATATCCTGAAGCATGCGGAATTTCAGCAGGCAGCCGGCCACTCCGGGCCACCGGGCCCTGGACACGAACGATGCCCTTTCCCCTGAGAAACAAAACTCACCAGGCCAGGTTCCTGATGTCAGTTTGCAGGAGGCACTTGGCACTGTCAAACCAGACACAGTTGCCTGTGGGGGCACCTTGCATCTGGGAGATATCCTGAAGCATGCGGAATTTCAGCAGGCAGCCGGCCACTCCGGGCCACCGGGGCCCTGGACACGAACGATGGCCCTTTCCCCTGAGAAACAAAACTCACCAGGCCAGGTTCCTGATGTCAGTTTGCAGGAGGCACTTGGCACTGTCAAACCAGACACAGTTGCCTGTGGGGGCACCTTGCATCTGGGAGATATCCTGAAGCATGCGGAATTTCAGCAGGCAGCCGGCCACTCCGGGCCACCGGGCCCTGGACACGAACGATGCCCTTTCCCCTGAGAAACAAAACTCACCAGGCCAGGTTCCTGATGTCAGTTTGCAGGAGGCACTTGGCACTGTCAAACCAGACACAGTTGCCTGTGGGGGCACCTTGCATCTGGGAGATATCCTGAAGCATGCGGAATTTCAGCAGGCAGCCGGCCACTCCGGGCCACCGGGCCCTGGACACGAACGATGCCCTTTCCCCTGAGAAACAAAACTCACCAGGCCAGGTTCCTGATGTCAGTTTGCAGGAGGCACTTGGCACTGTCAAACCAGACACAGTTGCCTGTGGGGGCACCTTGCATCTGGGAGATATCCTGAAGCATGCGGAATTTCAGCAGGCAGCCGGCCACTCCGGGCCACCGGGCCCTGGACACGAACGATGCCCTTTCCCCTGAGAAACAAAACTCACCAGGCCAGGTTCCTGATGTCAGTTTGCAGGAGGCACTTGGCACTGTCAAACCAGACACAGTTGCCTGTGGGGGCACCTTGCATCTGGGAGATATCCTGAAGCATGCGGAATTTCAGCAGGCAGCCGGCCACTCCGGGCCACCGGGCCCTGGACACGAACGATGCCCTTTCCCCTGAGAAACAAAACTCACCAGGCCAGGTTCCTGATGTCAGTTTGCAGGAGGCACTTGGCACTGTCAAACCAGACACAGTTGCCTGTGGGGGCACCTTGCATCTGGGAGATATCCTGAAGCATGCGGAATTTCAGCAGGCAGCCGGCCACTCCGGGCCACCGGGCCCTGGACACGAACGATGCCCTTTCCCCTGAGAAACAAAACTCACCAGGCCAGGTTCCTGATGTCCGTTTGCAGGAGGCACTTGGCACTCTCAAACCAGACACAGTTGCCTGTGGGGGCACCTTGCATCTGGGAGATATCCTGAAGCATGCGGAATTTCAGCAGGCAGCCGGCCACTCCGGGCCACCGGGCCCTGGACACGAACGATGCCCTTTCCCCTGAGAAACAAAACTCACCAGGCCAGGTTCCTGATGTCAGTTTGCAGGAGGCACTTGGCACTGTCAAACCAGACACAGTTGCCTGTGGGGGCACCTTGCATCTGGGAGATATCCTGAAGCATGCGGAATTTCAGCAGGCAGCCGGCCACTCCGGGCCACCGGGCCCTGGACACGAACGATGCCCTTTCCCCTGAGAAACAAAACTCACCAGGCCAGGTTCCTGATGTCAGTTTGCAGGAGGCACTTGGCACTGTCAAACCAGACACAGTTGCCTGTGGGGGCACCTTGCATCTGGGAGATATCCTGAAGCATGCGGAATTTCAGCAGGCAGCCGGCCACTCCGGGCCACCGGGCCCTGGACACGAACGATGCCCTTTCCCCTGAGAAACAAAACTCACCAGGCCAGGTTCCTGATGTCAGTTTGCAGGAGGCACTTGGCACTGTCAAACCAGACACAGTTGCCTGTGGGGGCACCTTGCATCTGGGAGATATCCTGAAGCATGCGGAATTTCAGCAGGCAGCCGGCCACTCCGGGCCACCGGGCCCTGGACACGAACGATGCCCTTTCCCCTGAGAAACAAAACTCACCAGGCCAGGTTCCTGATGTCAGTTTGCAGGAGGCACTTGGCACTGTCAAACCAGACACAGTTGCCTGTGGGGGCACCTTGCATCTGGGAGATATCCTGAAGCATGCGGAATTTCAGCAGGCAGCCGGCCACTCCGGGCCACCGGGCCCTGGACACGAACGATGGGCTTTCCCCTGAGAAACAAAACTCACCAGGCCAGGTTCCTGATGTCAGTTTGCAGGAGGCACTTGGCACTGTCAAACCAGACACAGTTGCCTGTGGGGGCACCTTGCATCTGGGAGATATCCTGAAGCATGCGGAATTTCAGCAGGCAGCCGGCCACTCCGGGCCACCGGGCCCTGGACACGAGCAATGCCCTTTCCCCTGAGAAACAAAACTCACCAGGCCAGGTTCCTGATGTCAGTTTGCAGGAGGCACTTGGCACTGTCAAACCAGACACAGTTGCCTGTGGGGGCACCTTGCATCTGGGAGATATCCTGAAGCATGCGGAATTTCAGCAGGCAGCCGGCCACTCCGGGCCACCGGGCCCTGGACACGAACGATGCCCTTTCCCCTGAGAAACAAAACTCACCAGGCCAGGTTCCTGATGTCAGTTTGCAGGAGGCACTTGGCACTGTCAAACCAGACACAGTTGCCTGTGGGGGCACCTTGCATCTGGGAGATATCCTGAAGCATGCGGAATTTCAGCAGGCAGCCGGCCACTCCGGGCCACCAGGCCCTGGACACGAACGATGCCCTTTCCCCTGAGAAACAAAACTCACCAGGCCAGGCTCCTGATGTCAGTTTGCAGGAGGCACTTGGCACTGTCAAAGCAGACACAGTTGCCTGTGGGGGCACCTTGCATCTGGGAGATATCCTGAAGCATGCGGAATTTCAGCAGGCAGCCGGCCACTCCGGGCCACTGGGCCCTGGACACAAACGATGCCCTTTCCCCTGAGAAACAAAACTGACCAGGCCAGGTTCCTGATGTCAGTTTGCAGGAGGCACTTGGCACTGTCAAACCAGACACAGTTGCCTGTGGGGGCACCTTGCATCTGGGAGATATCCTGAAGCATGCGGAATTTCAGCAGGCAGCCGGCCACTCCGGGCCACCGGGCCCTGGACACGAACGATGCCCTTTCCCCTGAGAAACAAAACTCACCAGGCCAGGTTCCTGATCTCAGTTTGCAGGAGGCACTTGGCACTGTCAAACCAGACACAGTTGCCTGTGGGGGCACCTTGCATCTGGGAGATATCCTGAAGCATGCGGAATTTCAGCAGGCAGCCGGCCACTCCGGGCCACCGGGCCCTGGACACGAACGATGCCCTTTCCCCTGAGAAACAAAACTCACCAGGCCAGGTTCCTGATGTCAGTTTGCAGGAGGCACTTGGCACTGTCAAACCAGACACAGTTGCCTGTGGGGGCACCTTGCATCTGGGAGATATCCTGAAGCATGCGGAATTTCAGCAGGCAGCCGGTCACTCCGGGCCACCGGGCCCTGGACACGAACGATGGCCTTTCCCGTGAGAAACAAAACTCACCAGGCCAGGTTCCTGATGTCAGTTTGCAGGAGGCACTTGGCACTGTCAAACCAGACAGAGTTGCCTGTGGGGGCACCTTGCATCTGGGAGATATCCTGAAGCATGCGGAATTTCAGCAGGCAGCCGGCCACTCCGGGCCACCGGGCCCTGGACACGAACGATGCCCTTTCCCCTGAGAAACAAAACTCACCAGGCCAGGTTCCTGATGTCAGTTTGCAGGAGGCACTTGGCACTGTCAAACCAGACACAGTTGCCTGTGGGGGCACCTTGCATCTGGGAGATATCCTGAAGCATGCGGAATTTCAGCAGGCAGCCGGCCACTCCGGGCCACCGGGCCCTGGACACGAGCAATGCCCTTTCCCCTGAGAAACAAAACTCACCAGGCCAGGTTCCTGATGTCAGTTTGCAGGAGGCACTTGGCACTGTCAAACCAGACACAGTTGCCTGTGGGGGCACCTTGCATCTGGGAGATATCCTGAAGCATGCGGAATTTCAGCAGGCAGCCGGCCACTCCGGGCCACCGGGCCCTGGACACGAACGATGCCCTTTCCCCTGAGAAACAAAACTCACCAGGCCAGGTTCCTGATCTCAGTTTGCAGGAGGCACTTGGCACTGTCAAACCAGACACAGTTGCCTGTGGGGGCACCTTGCATCTGGGAGATATCCTGAAGCATGCGGAATTTCAGCAGGCAGCCGGCCACTCCGGGCCACCGGGCCCTGGACACGAACGATGCCCTTTCCCCTGAGAAACAAAACTCACCAGGCCAGGTTCCTGATGTCAGTTTGCAGGAGGCACTTGGCACTCTCAAACCAGACACAGTTGCCTGTGGGGGCACCTTGCATCTGGGAGATATCCTGAAGCATGCGGAATTTCAGCAGGCAGCCGGCCACTCCGGGCCACCGGGCCCTGGACACGAACGATGCCCTTTCCCCTGAGAAACAAAACTCACCAGGCCAGGTTCCTGATGTCAGTTTGCAGGAGGCACTTGGCACTCTCAAACCAGACACAGTTGCCTGTGGGGGCACCTTGCATCTGGGAGATATCCTGAAGCATGCGGAATTTCAGCAGGCAGCCGGTCACTCCGGGCCACCGGGCCCTGGACACGAACGATGGCCTTTCCCGTGAGAAACAAAACTCACCAGGCCAGGTTCCTGATGTCAGTTTGCAGGAGGCACTTGGCACTGTCAAACCAGACAGAGTTGCCTGTGGGGGCACCTTGCATCTGGGAGATATCCTGAAGCATGCGGAATTTCAGCAGGCAGCCGGCCACTCCGGGCCACCGGGCCCTGGACACGAGCAATGCCCTTTCCCCTGAGAATCAAAACTCACCAGGGCAGGTTCCTGATCTCAGTTTGCAGGAGGCACTTGGCACTGTCAAACCAGACACAGTTGCCTGTGGGGGCACCTTGCATCTGGGAGATATCCTGAAGCATGCGGAATTTCAGCAGGCAGCCGGCCACTCCGGGCCACCGGGCCCTGGACACGAACGATGCCCTTTCCCCTGAGAAACAAAACTCACCAGGCCAGGTTCCTGATGTCAGTTTGCAGGAGGCACTTGGCACTGTCAAACCAGACACAGTTGCCTGTGGGGGCACCTTGCATCTGGGAGATATCCTGAAGCATGCGGAATTTCAGCAGGCAGCCGGCCACTCCGGGCCACCAGGCCCTGGACACGAACGATGCCCTTTCCCCTGAGAAACAAAACTCACCAGGCCAGGTTCCTGATGTCAGTTTGCAGGAGGCACTTGGCACTGTCAAACCAGACACAGTTGCCTGTGGGGGCACCTTGCATCTGGGAGATATCCTGAAGCATGCGGAATTTCAGCAGGCAGCCGGCCACTCCGGGCCACCGGGCCCTGGACACGAACCATGCCCTTTCCCCTGAGAAACAAAACTCACCAGGCCAGGTTCCTGATGTCAGTTTGCAGGAGGCACTTGGCACTGTCAAACCAGACACAGTTGCCTGTGGGGGCACCTTGCATCTGGGAGATATCCTGAAGCATGCGGAATTTCAGCAGGCAGCCGGCCACTCCGGGCCACCGGGCCCTGGACACAAACGATGCCCTTTCCCCTGAGAAACAAAACTCACCAGGCCAGGTTCCTGATGTCAGTTTGCAGGAGGCACTTGGCACTGTCAAACCAGACACAGTTGCCTGTGGGGGCACCTTGCATCTGGGAGATATCCTGAAGCATGCGGAATTTCAGCAGGCAGCCGGCCACTCCGGGCCACCGGGCCCTGGACACGAACGATGCCCTTTCCCCTGAGAAACAAAACTCACCAGGCCAGGTTCCTGATGTCAGTTTGCAGGAGGCACTTGGCACTCTCAAACCAGACACAGTTGCCTGTGGGGGCACCTTGCATCTGGGAGATATCCTGAAGCATGCGGAATTTCAGCAGGCAGCCGGCCACTCCGGGCCACCGGGCCCTGGACACGAACGATGCCCTTTCCCCTGAGAAACAAAACTCACCAGGCCAGGTTCCTGATCTCAGTTTGCAGGAGGCACTTGGCACTGTCAAACCAGACACAGTTGCCTGTGGGGGCACCTTGCATCTGGGAGATATCCTGAAGCATGCGGAATTTCAGCAGGCAGCCGGCCACTCCGGGCCACCAGGCCCTGGACACGAACGATGCCCTTTCCCCTGAGAAACAAAACTCACCAGGCCAGGTTCCTGATGTCAGTTTGCAGGAGGCACTTGGCACTGTCAAACCAGACACAGTTGCCTGTGGGGGCACCTTGCATCTGGGAGATATCCTGAAGCATGCGGAATTTCAGCAGGCAGCCGGCCACTCCGGGCCACCGGGCCCTGGACACGAACGATGCCCTTTCCCCTGAGAAACAAAACTCAGCAGGCCAGGTTCCTGATGTCAGTTTGCAGGAAGCACTTGGCACTGTCAAACCAGACACAGTTGCCTGTGGGGGCACCTTGCATCTGGGAGATATCCTGAAGCATGCGGAATTTCAGCAGGCAGCCGGCCACTCCGGGCCACCGGGCCCTGGACACGAACGATGCCCTTTCCCCTGAGAAACAAAACTCACCAGGCCAGGTTCCTGATGTCAGTTTGCAGGAGGCACTTGGCACTGTCAAACCAGACACAGTTGCCTGTGGGGGCACCTTGCATCTGGGAGATATCCTGAAGCATGCGGAATTTCAGCAGGCAGCCGGCCACTCCGGGCCACCGGGCCCTGGACACGAACGATGCCCTTTCCCCTGAGAAACAAAACTCACCAGGCCAGGTTCCTGATGTCAGTTTGCAGGAGGCACTTGGCACTGTCAAACCAGACACAGTTGCCTGTGGGGGCACCTTGCATCTGGGAGATATCCTGAAGCATGCGGAATTTCAGCAGGCAGCCGGCCACTCCGGGCCACCGGGCCCTGGACACGAACGATGCCATTTCCCCTGAGAAACAAAACTCACCAGGCCAGGTTCCTGATGTCAGTTTGCAGGAGGCACTTGGCACTGTCAAACCAGACACAGTTGCCTGTGGGGGCACCTTGCATCTGGGAGATATCCTGAAGCATGCAGAATTTCAGCAGGCAGCCGGCCACTCCGGGCCACCAGGCCCTGGACACGAACGATGCCCTTTCCCCTGAGAAACAAAACTCACCAGGCCAGGTTCCTGATGTCAGTTTGCAGGAGGCACTTGGCACTGTCAAACCAGACACAGTTGCCTGTGGGGGCACCTTGCATCTGGGAGATATCCTGAAGCATGCGGAATTTCAGCAGGCAGCCGGCCACTCTGGGCCACCGGGCCCTGGACACGAACGATGCCCTTTCCCCTGAGAAACAAAACTCACCAGGCCAGGTTCCTGATGTCAGTTTGCCGGAGGCACTTGGCACTCTCAAACCAGACACAGTTGCCTGTGGGGGCACCTTGCATCTGGGAGATATCCTGAAGCATGCGGAATTTCAGCAGGCAGCCGGCCACTCCGGGCCACCGGGCCCTGGACACGAACGATGCCCTTTCCCTGAGAAACAAAACTCACCAGGCCAGGTTCCTGATGTCAGTTTGCAGGAGGCACTTGGCACTCTCAAACCAGACACAGTTGCCTGTGGGGGCACCTTGCATCTGGGAGATATCCTGAAGCATGCGGAATTTCAGCAGGCAGCCGGCCACTCCGGGTCACCGGGCCCTGGACACGAACGATGCCATTTCCCCTGAGAAACAAAACTCACCAGGCCAGGTTCCTGATCTCAGTTTGCAGGAGGCACTTGGCACTGTCAAACCAGACACAGTTGCCTGTGGGGGCACCTTGCATCTGGGAGATATCCTGAAGCATGCGGAATTTCAGCAGGCAGCCGGCCACTCCGGGCCACCGGGCCCTGGACACGAACGATGGCCTTTCCCCTGAGAAACAAAACTCACCAGGCCAGGTTCCTGATGTCACTTTGCAGGAGGCACTTGGCACTGTCAAACCAGACAGAGTTGCCTGTGGGGGCACCTTGCATCTGGGAGATATCCTGAAGCATGCGGAATTTCAGCAGGCAGCCGGCCACTCCGGGCCACCGGGCCCTGGACACGAACGATGCCCTTTCCCCTGAGAAACAAAACTCACCAGGCCAGGTTCCTGATGTCAGTTTGCAGGAGGCACTTGGCACTGTCAAACCAGACACAGTTGCCTGTGGGGGCACCTTGCATCTGGGAGATATCCTGAAGCATGCGGAATTTCAGCAGGCAGCCGGCCACTCCGGGCCACCGGGCCCTGGACACGAACGATGCCCTTTCCCCTGAGAAACAAAACTCACCAGGCCAGGTTCCTGATGTCAGTTTGCAGGAGGCACTTGGCACTGTCAAACCAGACACAGTTGCCTGTGGGGGCACCTTGCATCTGGGAGATATCCTGAAGCATGCGGAATTTCAGCAGGCAGCCGGCCACTCTGGGCCACCGGGCCCTGGACACGAACGATGCCCTTTCCCCTGAGAAACAAAACTCACCAGGCCAGGTTCCTGATCTCAGTTTGCAGGAGGCACTTGGCACTCTCAAACCAGACACAGTTGCCTGTGGGGGCACCTTGCATCTGGGAGATATCCTGAAGCATGCGGAATTTCAGCAGGCAGCCGGCCACTCCGGGCCACCGGGCCCTGGACACGAACGATGCCCTTTCCCCTGAGAAACAAAACTCACCAGGCCAGGTTCCTGATCTCAGTTTGCAGGAGGCACTTGGCACTCTCAAACCAGACACAGTTGCCTGTGGGGGCACCTTGCATCTGGGAGATATCCTGAAGCATGCGGAATTTCAGCAGGCAGCCGGCCACTCCGGGCCACCGGGCCCTGGACACGAACGATGCCCTTTCCCCTGAGAAACAAAACTCACCAGGCCAGGTTCCTGATGTCAGTTTGCAGGAGGCACTTGGCACTGTCAAACCAGACACAGCTGCCTGTGGGGGCACCTTGCATCTGGGAGATATCCTGAAGCATGCGGAATTTCAGCAGGCAGCCGGCCACTCCGGGCCACCGGGCCCTGGACACGAACGATGCCCTTTCCCCTGAGAAACAAAACTCACCAGGCCAGGTTCCTGATGTCAGTTTGCAGGAGGCACTTGGCACTCTCAAACCAGACACAGTTGCCTGTGGGGGCACCTTGCATCTGGGAGATATCCTGAAGCATGCGGAATTTCAGCAGGCAGCCGGCCACTCCGGGCCACCGGGCCCTGGACACGAACGATGCCCTTTCCCCTGAGAAACAAAACTCACCAGGCCAGGTTCCTGATGTCAGTTTGCAGGAGGCACTTGGCACTGTCAAACCAGACACAGTTGCCTGTGGGGGCACCTTGCATCTGGGAGATATCCTGAAGCATGCGGAATTTCAGCAGGCAGCCGGCCACTCTGGGCCACCGGGCCCTGGACACGAACGATGGCCTTTCCCCTGAGAAACAAAACTCACCAGGCCAGGTTCCTGATCTCAGTTTGCAGGAGGCACTTGGCACTGTCACACCAGACACAGTTGCCTATGGGGGCACCTTGCATCTGGGAGATATCCTGAAGCATGCGGAATTTCAGCAGGCAGCCGGCCACTCTGGGCCACCGGGCCCTGGACACGAACGATGCCCTTTCCCCTGAGAAACAAAACTCACCAGGCCAGGTTCCTGATGTCAGTTTGCAGGAGGCACTTGGCACTCTCAAACCAGACACAGTTGCCTGTGGGGGCACCTTGCATCTGGGAGATATCCTGAAGCATGCGGAATTTCAGCAGGCAGCCGGCCACTCCGGGCCACCGGGCCCTGGACACGAACGATGCCCTTTCCCCTGAGAAACAAAACTCACCAGGCCAGGTTCCTGATGTCAGTTTGCAGGAGGCACTTGGCACTGTCAAACCAGACACAGTTGCCTGTGGGGGCACCTTGCATCTGGGAGATATCCTGAAGCATGCGGAATTTCAGCAGGCAGCCGGCCACTCCGGGCCACCGGGCCCTGGACACGAACCAAGGCCTTTCCCCTGAGAAACAAAACTCACCAGGCCAGGTTCCTGATGTCAGTTTGCAGGAGGCACTTGGCACTGTCAAACCAGACACAGTTGCCTGTGGGGGCACCTTGCATCTGGGAGATATCCTGAAGCATGCGGAATTTCAGCAGGCAGCCGGCCACTCCGAGCCACCGGGCCCTGGACACGAACGATGGCCTTTCCCCTGAGAAACAAAACTCACCAGGCCAGGTTCCTGATGTCAGTTTGCAGGAGGCACTTGGCACTGTCAAACCAGACACAGCTGCCTGTGGGGGCACCTTGCATCTGGGAGATATCCTGAAGCATGCGGAATTTCAGCAGGCAGCCGGCCACTCCGGGCCACCGGGCCCTGGACACGAACGATGCCCTTTCCCCTGAGAAACAAAACTCACCAGGCCAGGTTCCTGATCTCAGTTTGCAGGAGGCACTTGGCACTGTCAAACCAGACACAGTTGCCTGTGGGGGCACCTTGCATCTGGGAGATATCCTGAAGCATGCGGAATTTCAGCAGGCAGCCGGCCACTCCGGGCCACCGGGCCCTGGACACGAACGATGCCCTTTCCCCTGAGAAACAAAACTCACCAGGCCAGGTTCCTGATCTCAGTTTGCAGGAGGCACTTGGCACTGTCAAACCAGACACAGTTGCCTGTGGGGGCACCTTGCATCTGGGAGATATCCTGAAGCATGCGGAATTTCAGCAGGCAGCCGGCCACTCCGGGCCACCAGGCCCTGGACACGAACGATGCCCTTTCCCCTGAGAAACAAAACTCACCAGGCCAGGTTCCTGATGTCAGTTTGCAGGAGGCACTTGGCACTATCAAACCAGACACAGTTGCCTGTGGGGGCACCTTGCATCTGGGAGATATCCTGAAGCATGCGGAATTTCAGGAGGCAGCCGGCCACTCCGGGCCACCGGGCCCTGGACACGAACGATGGCCTTTCCCCTGAGAAACAAAACTCACCAGGCCAGGTTCCTGATGTCAGTTTGCAGGAGGCACTTGGCACTGTCAAACCAGACACAGTTGCCTGTGGGGGCACCTTGCATCTGGGAGATATCCTGAAGCATGCGGAATTTCAGCAGGCAGCCGGCCACTCCGGGCCACCGGGCCCTGGACACGAACGATGCCCTTTCCCCTGAGAAACAAAACTCACCAGGCCAGGTTCCTGATGTCAGTTTGCAGGAGGCACGTGGCACTGTCAAACCAGACACAGTTGCCTGTGGGGGCACCTTGCATCTGGGAGATATCCTGAAGCATGCGGAATTTCAGCAGGCAGCCGGCCACTCCGGGCCACCGGGCCCTGGACACGAACGATGCCATTTCCCCTGAGAAACAAAACTCACCAGGCCAGGTTCCTGATGTCAGTTTGCAGGAGGCACTTGGCACTGTCAAACCAGACACAGTTGCCTGTGGGGGCACCTTGCATCTGGGAGATATCCTGAAGCATGCGGAATTTCAGCAGGCAGCCGGCCACTCCGGGCCACCGGGCCCTGGACACGAACGATGCCATTTCCCCTGAGAAACAAAACTCACCAGGCCAGGTTCCTGATGTCAGTTTGCAGGAGGCACTTGGCACTGTCAAACCAGACACAGTTGCCTGTGGGGGCACCTTGCATCTGGGAGATATCCTGAAGCATGCGGAATTTCAGCAGGCAGCCGGCCACTCCGGGCCACCGGGCCCTGGACACGAACGATGCCATTTCCCCTGAGAAACAAAACTCACCAGGCCAGGTTCCTGATGTCAGTTTGCAGGAGGCACTTGGCACTGTCAAACCAGACACAGTTGCCTGTGGGGGCACCTTGCATCTGGGAGATATCCTGAAGCATGCGGAATTTCAGCAGGCAGCCGGCCACTCCGGGCCACCGGGCCCTGGACACGAACTATGCCCTTTCCCCTGAGAAACAAAACTCACCAGGCCAGGTTCCTGACGTCAGTTTGCAGGAGGCACTTGGCACTGTCAAACCAGACACAGTTGCCTGTGGGGGCACCTTGCATCTGGGAGATATCCTGAAGCATGCGGAATTTCAGCAGGCAGCCGGCCACTCCGGGCCACCGGGCCCTGGACACGAACGATGGCCTTTCCCCTGAGAAACAAAACTCACCAGGCCAGGTTCCTGATGTCAGTTTGCAGGAGGCACATGGCACTGTCAAACCAGACACAGTTGCCTGTGGGGGCACCTTGCATCTGGGAGATATCCTGAAGCATGCGGAATTTCAGCAGGCAGCCGGCCACTCCGGGCCACCGGGCCCTGGACACGAACGATGCCCTTTCCCCTGAGAAACAAAACTCACCAGGCCAGGTTCCTGATTTCAGTTTGCAGGAGGCACTTGGCACTCTCAAACCAGACACAGTTGCCTGTGGGGGCACCTTGCATCTGGGAGATATCCTGAAGCATGCGGAATTTCAGCAGGCAGCCGGCCACTCCGGGCCACCGGGCCCTGGACACGAACGATGCCCTTTCCCCTGAGAAACAAAACTCACCAGGCCAGGTTCCTGATCTCAGTTTGCAGGAGGCACTTGGCACTGTCAAACCAGACACAGTTGCCTGTGGGGGCACCTTGCATCTGGGAGATATCCTGAAGCATGCGGAATTTCAGCAGGCAGCCGGCCACTCCGGGCCACCGGGCCCTGGACACGAACGATGCCCTTTCCCCTGAGAAACAAAACTCACCAGGCCAGGTTCCTGATGTCACTTTGCAGGAGGCACTTGGCACTGTCAAACCAGACACAGTTGCCTGTGGGGGCACCTTGCATCTGGGAGATATCCTGAAGCATGCGGAATTTCAGCAGGCAGCCGGCCACTCCGGGCCACCGGGCCCTGGACACGAACGATGCCCTTTCCCCTGAGAAACAAAACTCACCAGGCCAGGTTCCTGATCTCAGTTTGCAGGAGGCACTTGGCACTGTCAAACCAGACACAGTTGCCTGTGGGGGCACCTTGCATCTGGGAGATATCCTGAAGCATGCGGAATTTCAGCAGGCAGCCGGCCACTCCGGGCCACCGGGCCCTGGACACGAACGATGCCCTTTCCCCTGAGAAACAAAACTCACCAGGCCAGGTTCCTGATGTCAGTTTGCAGGAGGCACTTGGCACTGTCAAACCAGACACAGCTGCCTGTGGGGGCACCTTGCATCTGGGAGATATTCTGAAGCATGCGGAATTTCAGCAGGCAGCCGGCCACTCTGGGCCACCGGGCCCTGGACACGAACGATGCCATTTCCCCTGAGAAACAAAACTCACCAGGCCAGGTTCCTGATGTCAGTTTGCAGGAGGCACTTGGCACTCTCAAACCAGACACAGCTGCCTGTGGGGGCACCTTGCATCTGGGAGATATCCTGAAGCATGCGGAATTTCAGCAGGCAGCCGGCCACTCCGGGCCACCGGGCCCTGGGCACGAACGATGCCCTTTCCCCTGAGAAACAAAACTCACCAGGCCAGGTTCCTGATGTCAGTTTGCAGGAGGCACTTGGCACTGTCAAACCAGACACAGTTGCCTGTGGGGGCACCTTGCATCTGGGAGATATCCTGAAGCATGCGGAATTTCAGCAGGCAGCCGGCCACTCCGGGCCACTGGGCCCTGGACACAAACGATGCCCTTTCCCCTGAGAAACAAAACTGACCAGGCCAGGTTCCTGATGTCAGTTTGCAGGAGGCACTTGGCACTGTCAAACCAGACACAGTTGCCTGTGGGGGCACCTTGCATCTGGGAGATATCCTGAAGCATGCGGAATTTCAGCAGGCAGCCGGCCACTCCGGGCCACCGGGCCCTGGACACGAACGATGCCCTTTGCCCTGAGAAACAAAACTCACCAGGCCAGGTTCCTGATGTCAGTTTGCAGGAGGCACTTGGCACTCTCAAACCAGACACAGTTGCCTGTGGGGGCACCTTGCATCTGGGAGATATCCTGAAGCATGCGGAATTTCAGCAGGCAGCCGGCCACTCCGGGCCACCGGGCCCTGGACACGAACGATGCCCTTTCCCCTGAGAAACAAAACTCACCAGGCCAGGTTCCTGATGTCCGTTTGCAGGAGGCACTTGGCACTGTCAAACCAGACACAGTTGCCTGTGGGGGCACCTTGCATCTGGGAGATATCCTGAAGCATGCGGAATTTCAGCAGGCAGCCGGCCACTCCGGGCCACCGGGCCCTGGACACGAACGATGCCCTTTCCCCTGAGAAACAAAACTCACCAGGCCAGGTTCCTGATGTCAGTTTGCAGGAGGCACTTGGCACTGTCAAACCAGACACAGTTGCCTGTGGGGGCACCTTGCATCTGGGAGATATCCTGAAGCATGCGGAATTTCAGCAGGCAGCCGGCCACTCCGGGCCACCGGGCCCTGGACACGAACGATGCCCTTTCCCCTGAGAAACAAAACTCACCAGGCCAGGTTCCTGATCTCAGTTTGCAGGAGGCACTTGGCACTGTCAAACCAGACACAGTTGCCTGTGGGGGCACCTTGCATCTGGGAGATATCCTGAAGCATGCGGAATTTCAGCAGGCAGCCGGCCACTCCGGGCCACCGGGCCCTGGACACGAACGATGCCCTTTCCCCTGAGAAACAAAACTCACCAGGCCAGGTTCCTGATGTCAGTTTGCAGGAGGCACTTGGCACTGTCAAAGCAGACACAGTTGCCTGTGGGGGCACCTTGCATCTGGGAGATATCCTGAAGCATGCGGAATTTCAGCAGGCAGCCGGCCACTCCGGGCCACCGGGCCCTGGACACGAACGATGCCCTTTCCCCTGAGAAACAAAACTCACCAGGCCAGGTTCCTGATGTCAGTTTGCAGGAGGCACTTGGCACTGTCAAACCAGACACAGTTGCCTGTGGGGGCACCTTGCATCTGGGAGATATCCTGAAGCATGCGGAATTTCAGCAGGCAGCCGGCCACTCCGGGCCACCGGGCCCTGGACACGAACGATGCCCTTTCCCCTGAGAAACAAAACTCACCAGGCCAGGTGCCTGATGTCAGTTTGCAGGAGGCACTTGGCACTGTCAAACCAGACACAGTTGCCTGTGGGGGCACCTTGCATCTGGGAGATATCCTGAAGCATGCGGAATTTCAGCAGGCAGCCGGCCACTCCGGGCCACCGGGCCCTGGACACGAACGATGCCCTTTCCCCTGAGAAACAAAACTCACCAGGCCAGGTTCCTGATGTCAGTTTGCAGGAGGCACTTGGCACTGTCAAACCAGACACAGTTGCCTGTGGGGCACCTTGCATCTGGGAGATATCCTGAAGCATGCGGAATTTCAGCAGGCAGCCGGCCACTCCGGGCCACCGGGCCCTGGACACGAACGATGCCCTTTCCCCTGAGAAACAAAACTCACCAGGCCAGGTTCCTGATGTCAGTTTGCAGGAGGCACTTGGCACTGTCAAACCAGACACAGTTGCCTGTGGGGGCACCTTGCATCTGGGAGATATCCTCAAGCATGCGGAATTTCAGCAGGCAGCCGGCCACTCCGGGCCACCGGGCCCTGGACAAGAACGATGCCCTTTCCCCTGAGAAACAAAACTCACCAGGCCAGGTTCCTGATCTCAGTTTGCAGGAGGCACTTGGCACTGTCAAACCAGACACAGTTGCCTGTGGGGGCACCTTGCATCTGGGAGATATCCTGAAGCATGCGGAATTTCAGCAGGCAGCCGGCCACTCCGGGCCACCGGGCCCTGGACACGAATGATGCCCTTTCCCCTGAGAAACAAAACTCACCAGGCCAGGTTCCTGATGTCAGTTTGCAGGAGGCACTTGGCACTCTCAAACCAGACACAGCTGTCTGGGGGGGCACTTTGCATCTGGGAGATATCTTGATCCGTGCGGAATTTCAGCAGGCAGCCGGCGACTCCGGGCCACCGGGCCCTGGACACGAACGATGCCCTTTCCCCTGAGAAACAAAACTCACCAGGCCAGGTTCCTGATGTCAGTTTGCAGGAGGCACTTGGCACTGTCAAACCAGACATAGCAGTGTGTGGGGGCACCTTGCATCTGGGTGGTATCCTGACCCGTGCGGAATTTCAGCAGGCAGCCGGCCACTCCGGGCCACCGGGCCCTGGACACGAATGATGGCCTTTCCTCTGAGATATTTCCAAACATCTTGTGCCAATCTACAAATCCTATCTGGAATCCAACGACACCCCACACTACAAATTGCAAGCCCCCAGGATTTGTCCTATCGTGCCAGGCTATGCGGCAGGGCAGAGCAGCTCTGGCACAAATATGTGCAGACACCCGTGACACAGGACAGGACGTGACAAACAAAGGGGATACAACAGGACCAGAAATCACTTGGTAAGAAGAATGACTGCAAGGACTGACAGAATCCGAAATGAAATGACTGAGGTGAGACCGATGGTGAGCCGATGAGGCTCAGAGAACCCTGGAGGACGAAGATGCTAACTGAATCTTTTCTTCAAAGAACTGCAAAGATGGATGCCTGTGAATGCTGCGGTCAGAATCCTCTACGTATCCTCACGTTCTTACAACTCCTAATCTTCAATAATGGATCCGTGTGAGGCACAGCTGTCTGTACGGCTCGGAACAAGACCTTCAAAGACATCAGACTGGATGCTCCTAATGAGAAATGCAATTCCGATGCCTGTCTGAGCTCCTGAGTCAAAAGTCCTATGGCACTGGTGCCAGACCAAGGAACGCAGGGTCACAGATGCTAAGAATGATGCCGGGGTTTCTGATAGGCCACTCAAAGGGCTAAGGTAAAAGATGTGCAACATGAGACATACAAACAACACAAGGCACGACTCACAAGTGACATGCTACACACCGGAACTGCTCTGCCCTGCGCACGTCAGCGCTGGGATCAAAAGTGACGCTTTCCCTTTATGTGGCCTAAGGGGACACTTCTTGGATATCCTCATCCGCAAAGCTGACTCAAAAACCCCTCCCTGTGAGTTCCAACCCAGCACCCCACTACCATGCCCTCTCTGGGTCATAGCCCTCGACTTATCTGCGGATGATGGTCTGGGTCAGGTGCCAAAGAAGGCTGCCTGGGAAGTTCCTGCTGTCACCGGGCCGTTGTCTCTTAGTCAGCTGCATTCAAGAAAACCGAGCATCAGTGCCTGATCTTGGCAGCGCATCGGCCAAAACCCAACAATTCTGTTACTCACCGTTCTCCTAGCAATGCCTGGGTCTCTTATGAATGCCGCACGCTTCGGCTGCACTCAGAGGCTGACACCATCGTCGCAAGGTTCGCCTCGGTTGAGAGGAGAAAAGGTGATGTGGCATTGCTGGAACCAGAGTGGACCCCCGCTCCTCCTCCCTATTCCCGACTCAGCACAACTCCTCAGGCATTGCCAAAGGCCACCCGGAATACTCCTTTAAATAGAAAAGGCAGAGGCTTCATCACCGAGTCCAGTAATACTTCCACAGATCTCTAAAGAGCAACGATCACAGTCCATTGGCCAGTGTGTGACAGAGTCACGTATACTCCAAATGGATTGCCTAAAGCACACAAATGAGAATGCATGCTTAGAGTTGCACCAGAAATGGAGATTTCAGCAGTAACAACAACTTCTGTCCACTAGTCACTGCTCACTTTGCCCACTTTGCCTTGGCTGCTGCTAGATGGCTTTACTTCCTAAAAATAAAGAAAAACAACAATGCTGTAACACAGTCACCATTTACACTCCCCCTGCACAGACAAACAGGGACTGACCTGCTCGGGGCAACCCACTCACCTGGGATGGGGTGCTCTGCCATGGATTTTATCCATCTGCATCTGAAAGAAAGTCAGGACAAAGGTCTATCGGCTGCAGGATAACTTCACACCTCCAAACATCTTGTGCCCATCTACAAATCCTATCTGGAATCCAACGACACCCCACACTACAAATTTCAAGCCCCCAGGATTTGTCCTGTCACACCAGGCTATGCTGCAGGGCAGAGCAGCTCCAGCACAAATATGTGCAGACACCCGTGACACAGGACAGGACGTGACAAACAATGGGGACACAACAGGGACAGAAATCTCTTGGCAAGAAGAATGACTGCAAGGACCGAGAGATTGCAAAATGAGAGGACTGAGGTGAGACCAACAGCGAGCTGATGAGGCTCACAGAACCCTGGAGGAAGAAGATGCTAACTGATTGATTTATTGCAAGAACTGCAAAGATGGATGCCCAAGAATCGTACGGTCAGAATCCTCTACCTATCCTTGCTTCCTTACAAGTCCGAATACGCAATAATGGATCCTTGTGGGCTGCAGCTGTCCCTTCAGCTCAGAACAAGACCTTCAAAGATATCTGACCCGAAGCTCCTAAAGAGAGATGCGCTTCTCATGCCTATCAGAGAGCCTGAGACAAAAGTCCTATGGCATTGGTGCCAGGCCAAGAAATGCAGAGATGACAGATGCCAAGAATGATGCCAGGGTTTCTGACAGGCCACTCAAAGGGCTACGGTAAAAGACATGAGATACCCAAACAACACATAATGCACAATAGACAAGTGACACAATACACACCGGGACTGCTCTGCCCTGCTGACCACAGCACTGGGATCAAAAGTGACACTTGGCTTTTGTGTGGCCGTAAGATGACTTTTCCTGGATAGCCTCATCTCCAAGCATGACTCAAAAATCCGTCCCAGGGAGTCCTGATGCAGCAGCCCCCTTCCATCCCCTCTGAGTCATAGCCCTCGACTTATCTCTTGGCTGTCCAGGAATGAGAATCCACATCGGGTGCAAAGGAAGGCCACCAGGCTGTCTGGGAGGTTCCTGCTGTCACTGGGCTGTCGTCTCCTAGTATGTCAGGATAAAGAAAACCAGACATCAGTGCGTCATCTTAGCAGCACATCGACCAAAACCCAACAAGTCTGCTACTCACCGCCTCCTAAGAGTGACCGGCTCCTCAGGCCGCACGCTTCGGCCGAACTCCGAGACTGACGCCGTCGTCTCAGAGGAGACGAGGTGATGTAGCACAGCTGAGAACTGAGCGGACCCCGGCTCCTCCTC
Organism: Passer domesticus; assembly: GCF_036417665.1. Classification (NCBI taxonomy): domain Eukaryota; kingdom Metazoa; phylum Chordata; class Aves; order Passeriformes; family Passeridae; genus Passer; species Passer domesticus. Next base: position 1,196,695 of record NC_087505.1, read on the forward strand.
AATACCTCCCCGACTCACCACAACTCCTTGGTCATTCCTGAGGGCTACTCAGAAGCAACCTTTAAATAGAAAATTTTAAGGCTTCATCACAGGGTCCTGCAATACCTCCACAGGGCTCACAAGAGCAGCAAACCTAGTCCCAGGAATTTCCAACCCACTACTCTCCTATCATCCCATCTCCAGGCTGTGGCCCCAACTTATCTTTTGGATGACCGGTGATGTGAGTCCATGCTGGACCTGAAATGAGTATGCCATAGAGCACCTCTGCCACGATTGCCTGTTAACCTCTCAGTCAGCTGCAATAAAGTAAACCAAAAACAACATATGAGCTTTGTGTTATATGGGCCAACTCCCAGCAAGTCGGCTACTTGTCCTCTCCTGAGTGTGCCTAGGTCCTTGAGTCTCTGGCTTCATACTGAGTCCAAGGGTGTTATTGTGAGTGGCACCTGGGTTAGAGAGAGAAAGTTACATAGCATTTCTCTGACTGCAGTGGATCAGCTTGTGTGCTGTAGACACTGTTTCTCACCCTGCTGCCCTCAAAACCACCCGCAATAACTCCTAAACAGAGTCATTAAAAGCTCTTCACCCTCCCTCTCCTAATCACAATGCTTAACTCATTTGAAGCCTCAATCTCAAATATCATCTTGGACACAGAGCAAATCCCTTTTGTGATATTAGGAATCTGCTGAAAAAAGTACTCCACTTGACACAATCTGGAATTTCAGAAAGTTGCATTCCTCCTAAAAAAAAACAAAAAACAAAAAAAAAAAAAAAAAAAAAAACAAAAAAACCCAAGAACAAAAGCAGAAATTACAAAAGCACCTTACCACTCCTGAACCCACAATCCAAAAATAATGAACTTAAATACTCTTTATGCTCCATGCTGTTTTCCTCACAGTAACTTCAAAGCTCCTGTTGCTTTACATACCCAAAAGCACCTGCTGAAAACAAGCTGATATAAGCTGAGAGAGCTCTTACCTTAGCAGATCCCAGAGAGAGAATGAAGCCCCTTAGCAAAGGCTGGGGTTAATATACCCCTGATGGGCCCCGCCTCTCGTTACCACAGCACCTGGGAAGAGGGAGGGGCAAATCCCACCAGGTATAAAAGCCCTCAAAGCAGCTGCAGCTGTTTGGCTCCACTCACCTGAATTTGAGAGGGGTAAGGGGCTTGTTGTAGGAGAAAACTCTTCAGAGAAATGACAGTGTTTTCTTTTTGCTACAACTGTTTGGACTAAAAGGGCAGACGCTGGTAAGAAATAAAACTTTGTGTTTAGGTTGCATGATTAGATAAATTGCATAATTTGTTGTTAACTTACATAATTATTTCTTGGTGAGTACTGAGCGGAGCTTCAAGTGTGACTAACTAAGGTAGAGAACAGTACTAATTATATGAACGATCTCACTCTCCTTGGGGCCTTGAATTAGGGCTATCTATATCATAAAGAAAAAATAGAAAAATAATAGTCTCCTAGCATTAGGGCTACCCAGGTACCAGCCTGGCCCTTCTCTGAGATACTTGGTCCTAGAGAGTGGAAAGAAATGCCCTGAAATGCAAATTTAAACCTTTAAAATTCTGAAAAAGGCAGAACTTCCTTCAAGTGAACCTGTTTAAAATTAGAAAATGGGACAATTGCTTCCACTGAAACTGATACAATGGCAAATAAATGCCCAGGTTCCGGGTGTTAATTTGTAGGAGGCACTTGGCACTGTCAAAGCAGCCAGTGTTTGTAGGGGGGGGGGGCATCTTACGTCTGGGTGGAATCCTGTGCTGTGCGGCACTTCAGCAGACAGTCGGCCACTCAGGGCCAAAGGCAGCTGAACAGCAATGCTGGGCTTTTCCCTGAGAAACAAAACTCACCAGCCCGGGTTCCTTGTTTCACTTTGGCACTCTAAGGCTGACTACAGTTTTATTTGGCTGCTACATTTGTCTGGGAGATTTGGGGTGCCTTCTCCTCCCCTCAGCCTTCTTCTGCCGTGTCCCCTTCTTCTCCCGGCACTCCTCGGCGAATTTCCCGCCCTGCCCCGTCCCTCTCCCTGCCCCTCTCCCCCCTTCCCTAGCGTCGTTCTTCTCCTCTCCCTCTCCCGCCCCTGTCCCGTCTCTCACCCTCTCCCCTCCCGCCCTGTCCCGTCCCTCTCCCCCCCTTCCCTAGCGCCGTTCTTCTCCTCTCCCCCTCCCGCCCCTGTCCCGTCTCTCACCCTCTCCCCTCCCGCCCTGCCGCGTTCCCTCTTTCCCCCCACCCCGCAACACGCCGCTCTTTTCCCCTCCGGCCCATGCCCAGCTCTCTCCCCGCCCTTCTCCCGTCCCCGGCCCTGCCCCTCACTCCACGAGGCATCCAGCGGCTCGTGGGAGCTGGAAGGCGGGGACAGTGCGGCCCTGGCAGCAGGTCAGCACCCAAATAAAACAGGTAGGGACAACGTCTGTGGGCTGCGGGGTGTCACCAGGGGCTGCGGGCTGAGGGGAGGGGGCTGGAGGGTGGCACAGAGCATGGGGGCAGCTGAGAGGGAGAAGGGGCCTTTAGGAGCAAAGGGGTGGCTCCAGGGTGGCACAGAGACTCTGAGAGGCTGCAGTGGGGAACTCGGGGGTGACACAAAGAGGCTGAGGGGCAGGGGGTGCCTCGAGGGGCAAAGTGGGGGGTGCCTGAGCGTGAGAGGTGAAGCAGCCCTCACACCAGCCCTAACGTCACCCTAAAAACCACCCCTACCTGGGTGGAGAGTGCTCGGTGGAGGTTAGGGGGCTAAGGGACAATGTCGGGGGGTTAGGGTGACACACAGACGTGTGGGTGGGGGGGCCTTGACAGGTGGAGAGCTGCCACTGAGGGTTCGGGGTGCAAAGGACACAGGGTACCAGGTAGGGTTAGGGCACAGGTGCAGCACCTCTCACCCCAGCCCTAGCCTCACCCTAACCAGCCCCCCAAAGAACAGCCTTTTCCCCCAACAGCAGCACAACCCAGCAACCCTAAGAGCGAGAGCAGACAGGAATCCTCCTGCTGGCACAAGACTACAACCCTCACAGCAGGACAAGGACAGAACCCTCAGAAGACAACAAGACCCACTGCAAAAAGGTAGGGAAGACATCAGAGGGTTTGAGAGCAACAGCTGGGCCATGGAGGCTGAGCTGGTTTTTCTCAAGGTTTTTCCACAACTTCTAAGGATATGTAAGGGATTCTAGAAGGCTTCTCAGTACATTCTGGGCATTTTAGGGTATTCTAAGGAGGTTATAAGGGCTATATCAGGGGTTTTTGGAACACTTTCAGGGTGAGAATCAGAAGGGATACTCCCTGAAAATGCAGAGTTTTAAAACTGCAGTGGAATACATTTAAAAAGGGCCTGAGGTCACAGAGTGAATTGGGAAAAAAAGTGAGGGTCTAAAGACGGTAAGTTCCAGGCCAAATGGAGTCATTGTGGCTAGCACCAGATGTGGACACCTGTGTAGGAGAGGAATCCTGCACTATAGAAATGAACAGCCCAAAAGAACCTACATACAACCTGACACTATGAACCTTGCCTGGTGAGTTTTGTTTCTCAGGGAAAAGGCCATCGTTCATGTCCACGGCCGGGAGTGCCCGGCTGCCTGCTGAAATTCCGAACGGATCAGGATACCTCCCAGATACAAGGTGCCCCCACAGGTAACTGTGTCTGGTTTGACAGTGCCAAGTGCCTCCTGCAAACTGACATCAGGAACCTGGCCTGGTGAGCTTTGTTTCTCAGGGGAAAGGGCATCGTTCGTGTCCAGGGCCCGGTGGCCCGGAGTGGCCGGCTGCCTGCTGAAATTCCGCATGCTTCAGGATATCTCCCAGATGCAAGGTGCCCCCACAGGCAACTGTGTCTGGTTTGACAGTGCCAAGTGCCTCCTGCAAACTGACATCAGGAACCTGGCCTGGTGAGTTTTGTTTCTCAGGGGAAAGGGCATGGTTCGTGTCCAGGGCCCGGTGGCCCGGAGTGGCCGGCTGCCTGCTGAAATTCCGCATGCTTCAGGATATCTCCCAGATGCAAGGTGCCCCCACAGGCAACTGTGTCTGGTTTGAGAGTGCCAAGTGCCTCCTGCAAACTGACATCAGGAACCTGGCCTGGTGAGTTTTGTTTCTCAGGGGAAAGGGCATGGTTCGTGTCCAGGGCCCGGTGGCCCGGAGTGGCCGGCTGCCTGCTGAAATTCCGCATGCTTGAGGATATCTCCCAGATGCAAGGTGCCCCCACAGGCAACTGTGTCTGGTTTGAGAGTGCCAAGTGCCTCCTGCAAACTGACATCAGGAACCTGGCCTGGTGAGTTTTGTTTCTCAGGGGAAAGGGCATCGTTCGTGTCCAGGGCCCGGTGGCCCGGAGTGGCCGGCTGCCTGCTGAAATTCCGCATGCTTCAGGATATCTCCCAGATGCAAGGTGCCCCCACAGGCAACTGTGTCTGGTTTGAGAGTGCCAAGTGCCTCCTGCAAACTGACATCAGGAACCTGGCCTGGTGAGTTTTGTTTCTCAGGGGAAAGGCCTTGGTTCGTGTCCAGGGCCCGGTGGCCCGGAGTGGCCGGCTGCCTGCTGAAATTCCGCATGCTTCAGGATATCTCCCAGATGCAAGGTGCCCCCACAGGCAACTGTGTCTGGTTTGACAGTGCCAAGTGCCTCCTGCAAACTGACATCAGGAACCTGGCCTGGTGAGTTTTGTTTCTCAGGGGAAAGGCCATGGTTCGTGTCCAGGGCCCGGTGGCCCGGAGTGGCCGGCTGCGTGCTGAAATTCCGCATGCTTCAGGATATCTCCCAGATGCTAGGTGCCCCCACAGGCAACTGTGTCTGGTTTGACAGTGCCAAGTGCCTCCTGCAAACTGACATCAGGAACCTGGCCTGGTGAGTTTTGTTTCTCAGGGGAAAGGCCATGGTTCGTGTCCAGGGCCCGGTGGCCCGGAGTGGCCGGCTGCCTGCTGAAATTCCGCATGCTTCAGGATATCTCCCAGATGCAAGGTGCCCCCACAGGCAACTGTGTCTGGTTTGAGAGTGCCAAGTGCCTCCTGCAAACTGACATCAGGAACCTGGCCTGGTGAGTTTTGTTTCTCAGGGGAAAGGGCATCGTTCGTGTCCAGGGCCCGGTGGCCCAGAGTGGCCGGCTGCCTGCTGAAATTCCGCATGCTTCAGGATATCTCCCAGATGCAAGGTGCCCCCACAGGCAACTGTGTCTGGTTTGAGAGTGCCAAGTGCCTCCTGCAAACTGACATCAGGAACCTGGCCTGGTGAGTTTTGTTTCTCAGGGGAAAGGCCTTGGTTCGTGTCCAGGGCCCGGTGGCCCGGAGTGGCCGGCTGCCTGCTGAAATTCCGCATGCTTCAGGATATCTCCCAGATGCAAGGTGCCCCCACAGGCAACTGTGTCTGGTTTGAGAGTGCCAAGTGCCTCCTGCAAACTGACATCAGGAACCTGGCCTGGTGAGTTTTGTTTCTCAGGGGAAAGGGCATCGTTCGTGTCCAGGGCCCGGTGGCCCGGAGTGGCCGGCTGCCTGCTGAAATTCCGCATGCTTCAGGATATCTCCCAGATGCAAGGTGCCCCCACAGGCAACTGTGTCTGCTTTGACAGTGCCAAGTGCCTCCTGCAAACTGACATCAGGAACCTGGCCTGGTGAGTTTTGTTTCTCAGGGAAAGGGCATCGTTTGTGTCCAGGGCCCGGTGGCCCGGAGTGGCCGGCTGCCTGCTGAAATTCCGCATGGTTCAGGATATCTCCCAGATGCAAGGTGCCCCCACAGGCAACTGTGTCTGGTTTGAGAGTGCCAAGTGTCTCCTGCAAACTGACATCAGGAACCTGGCCTGGTGAGTTTTGTTTCTCAGGGGAAAGGGCATGGTTCGTGTCCAGGGCCCGGTGGCCCGGAGTGGCCGGCTGCCTGCTGAAATTCCGCATGCTTCAGGATATCTCCCAGATGCAAGGTGCCCCCACAGGCAACTGTGTCTGGTTTGACAGTGCCAAGTGCCTCCTGCAAACTGACATCAGGAACCTGGCCTGGTGAGTTTTGTTTCTCAGGGGAAAGGGCATGGTTCGTGTCCAGGGCCCGGTGGCCCGGAGTGGCCGGCTGCCTGCTGAAATTCCGCATGCTTCAGGATATCTCCCAGATGCAAGGTGCCCCCACAGGCAACTGTGTCTGGTTTGACAGTGCCAAGTGCCTCCTGCAAACTGACATCAGGAACCTGGCCTGGTGAGTTTTTTTTCTCAGGGGAAAGGGCATCGTTTGTGTCCAGGGCCCGGTGGCCCGGAGTGACCGGCTGCCTGCTGAAATTCCGCATGGTTCAGGATATCTCCCAGATGCAAGGTGCCCCCACAGGCAACTGTGTCTGGTTTGAGAGTGCCAAGTGCCTCCTGCAAACTGACATCAGGAACCTGGCCTGGTGAGTTTTGTTTCTCAGGGGAAAGGGCATCGTTCGTGTCCAGGGCCCCGTGGCCCGGAGTGGCCGGCTGCCTGCTGAAATTCCGCATGCTTCAGGATATCTCCCAGATGCAAGGTGCCCCCACAGGCAACTGTGTCTGGTTTGAGAGTGCCAAGTGCCTCCTGCAAACTGACATCAGGAACCTGGCCTGGTGAGTTTTGTTTCTCAGGGGAAAGGGCATCGTTCGTGTCCAGGGCCCGGTGGCCCGGAGTGGCCGGCTGCCTGCTGAAATTCCGCATGCTTCAGGATATCTCCCAGATGCAAGGTGCCCCCACAGGCAACTGTGTCTGGTTTGACAGTGCCAAGTGCCTCCTGCAAACTGACATCAGGAACCTGGCCTGGTGAGTTTTGTTTCTCAGGGGAAAGGGCATGGTTCGTGTCCAGGGCCCGGTGGCCCGGAGTGGCCGGCTGCCTGCTGAAATTCCGCATGCTTGAGGATATCTCCCAGATGCAAGGTGCCCCCACAGGCAACTGTGTCTGGTTTGAGAGTGCCAAGTGCCTCCTGCAAACTGACGTCAGGAACCTGGCCTGGTGAGTTTTGTTTCTCAGGGGAAAGCCCATCGTTCGTGTCCAGGGCCCGGTGGCCCGGAGTGGCCGGCTGCCTGCTGAAATTCCGCATGCTTCAGGATATCTCCCAGATGCAAGGTGCCCCCACAGGCAACTGTGTCTGGTTTGAGAGTGCCAAGTGCCTCCTGCAAACTGACATCAGGAACCTGGCCTGGTGAGTTTTGTTTCTCAGGGGAAAGGCCATCGTTCGTGTCCAGGGCCCGGTGGCCCGGAGTGGCCGGCTGCCTGCTGAAATTCCGCACGCTTCAGGATATCTCCCAGATGCAAGGTGCCCCCACAGGCAACTGTGTCTGGTTTGAGAGTGCCAAGTGCCTCCTGCAAACTGCCGTCAGGAACCTGGCCTGGTGAGTTTTGTTTCTCAGGGGAAAGGGCATCGTTCGTGTCCAGGGCCCGGTGGCCCGGAGTGGCCGGCTGCCTGCTGAAATTCCGCATGCTTCAGGATATCTCCCAGATGCAAGGTGCCCCCACAGGCAACTGTGTCTGGTTTGAGAGTGCCAAGTGCCTCCTGCAAACTGACATCAGGAACCTGGCCTGGTGAGTTTTGTTTCTCAGGGGAAAGGCCATGGTTTGTGTCCAGGGCCCGGTGGCCCGGAGTGGCCGGCTGCCTGCTGAAATTCCGCATGCTTCAGGATATCTCCCAGATGCAAGGTGCCCCCACAGGCAACTGTGTCTGGTTTGAGAGTGCCAAGTGCCTCCTGCAAACTGCCGTCAGGAACCTGGCCTGGTGAGTTTTGTTTCTCAGGGGAAAGGGCATCGTTCGTGTCCAGGGCCCGGTGGCCCGGAGTGGCCGGCTGCCTGCTGAAATTCCGCATGCTTCAGGATATCTCCCAGATGCAAGGTGCCCCCACAGGCAACTGTGTCTGGTTTGAGAGTGCCAAGTGCCTCCTGCAAACTGACATCAGGAACCTGGCCTGGTGAGTTTTGTTTCTCAGGGGAAAGGCCTTGGTTCGTGTCCAGGGCCCGGTGGCCCGGAGTGGCCGGCTGCCTGCTGAAATTCCGCATGCTTCAGGATATCTCCCAGATGCAAGGTGCCCCCACAGGCAACTGTGTCTGGTTTGACAGTGCCAAGTGCCTCCTGCAAACTGACATCAGGAACCTGGCCTGGTGAGTTTTGTTTCTCAGGGGAAAGGCCATGGTTCGTGTCCAGGGCCCGGTGGCCCGGAGTGGCCGGCTGCCTGCTGAAATTCCGCATGCTTCAGGATATCTCCCAGATGCAAGGTGCCCCCACAGGCAACTGTGTCTGGTTTGACAGTGCCAAGTGCCTCCTGCAAACTGACATCAGGAACCTGGCCTGGTGAGTTTTGTTTCTCAGGGGAAAGGGCATCGTTCGTGTCCAGGGCCCGGTGGCCCGGAGTGGCCGGCTGCCTGCTGAAATTCCGCATGCTTCAGGATATCTCCCAGATGCAAGGTGCCCCCACAGGCAACTGTGTCTGGTTTGACAGTGCCAAGTGCCTCCTGCAAACTGCCATCAGGAACCTGGCCTGGTGAGTTTTGTTTCTCAGGGGAAAGGGCATCGTTCGTGTCCAGGGCCCGGTGGCCCGGAGTGGCCGGCTGCCTGCTGAAATTCCGCATGCTTCAGGATATCTCCCAGATGCAAGGTGCCCCCACAGGCAACTGTGTCTGGTTTGACAGTGCCAAGTGCCTCCTGCAAACTGACATCAGGAACCTGGCCTGGTGAGTTTTGTTTCTCAGGGGAAAGGGCATCGTTTGTGTCCAGGGCCCGGTGGCCCGGAGTGGCCGGCTGCCTGCTGAAATTCCGCATGCTTCAGGATATCTCCCAGATGCAAGGTGCCCCCACAGGCAACTGTGTCTGCTTTGACAGTGCCAAGTGCCTCCTGCAAACTGACATCAGGAACCTGGCCTGGTGAGTTTTGTTTCTCAGGGTAAGGGCATCGTTTGTGTCCAGGGCCCGGTGGCCCGGAGTGGCCGGCTGCCTGCTGAAATTCCGCATGGTTCAGGATATCTCCCAGATGCAAGGTGCCCCCACAGGCAACTGTGTCTGGTTTGAGAGTGCCAAGTGCCTCCTGCAAACTGACATCAGGAACCTGGCCTGGTGAGTTTTGTTTCTCAGGGGAAAGGGCATGGTTCGTGTCCAGGGCCCGGTGGCCCGGAGTGGCCGGCTGCCTGCTGAAATTCCGCATGCTTCAGGATATCTCCCAGATGCAAGGTGCCCCCACAGGCAACTGTGTCTGGTTTGACAGTGCCAAGTGCCTCCTGCAAACTGACATCAGGAACCTGGCCTGGTGAGTTTTGTTTCTCAGGGGAAAGGGCATGGTTCGTGTCCAGGGCCCGGTGGCCCGGAGTGGCCGGCTGCCTGCTGAAATTCCGCATGCTTGAGGATATCTCCCAGATGCAAGGTGCCCCCACAGGCAACTGTGTCTGGTTTGACAGTGCCAAGTGCCTCCTGCAAACTGCCGTCAGGAACCTGGCCTGGTGAGTTTTGTTTCTCAGGGGAAAGGGCATCGTTCGTGTCCAGGGCCCGGTGGCCCGGAGTGGCCGGCTGCCTGCTGAAATTCCGCATGCTTCAGGATATCTCCCAGATGCAAGGTGCCCCCACAGGCAACTGTGTCTGGTTTGACAGTGCCAAGTGCCTCCTGCAAACTGACATCAGGAACCTGGCCTGGTGAGTTTTGTTTCTCAGGGGAAAGGGCATCGTTCGTGTCCAGGGCCCGGTGGCCCGGAGTGGCCGGCTGCCTGCTGAAATTCCGCATGCTTCAGGATATCTCCCAGATGCAAGGTGCCCCCACAGGCAACTGTGTCTGGTTTGAGAGTGCCAAGTGCCTCCTGCAAACTGACATCAGGAACCTGGCCTGGTGAGTTTTGTTTCTCAGGGGAAAGGGCATGGTTCGTGTCCAGGGCCCGGTGGCCCGGAGTGGCCGGCTGCCTGCTGAAATTCCGCATGCTTCAGGATATCTCCCAGATGCAAGGTGCCCCCACAGGCAACTGTGTCTGGTTTGACAGTGCCAAGTGCCTCCTGCAAACTGACATCAGGAACCTGGCCTGGTGAGTTTTTTTTCTCAGGGGAAAGGGCATCGTTCGTGTCCAGGGCCCGGTGGCCCGGAGTGACCGGCTGCCTGCTGAAATTCCGCACGGTTCAGGATATCTCCCAGATGCAAGGTGCCCCCACAGGCAACTGTGTCTGGTTTGAGAGTGCCAAGTGCCTCCTGCAAACTGACATCAGGAACCTGGCCTGGTGAGTTTTGTTTCTCAGGGGAAAGGCCTTGGTTCGTGTCCAGGGCCCGGTGGCCCGGAGTGGCCGGCTGCCTGCTGAAATTCCGCATGCTTCAGGATATCTCCCAGATGCAAGGTGCCCCCACAGGCAACTGTGTCTGGTTTGAGAGTGCCAAGTGCCTCCTGCAAACTGACATCAGGAACCTGGCCTGGTGAGTTTTGTTTCTCAGGGGAAAGGCCATCGTTCGTGTCCAGGGCCCGGTGGCCCGGAGTGGCCGGCTGCCTGCTGAAATTCCGCATGCTTCAGGATATCTCCCAGATGCAAGGTGCCCCCACAGGCAACTGTGTCTGGTTTGACAGTGCCAAGTGCCTCCTGCAAACTGACATCAGGAACCTGGCCTGGTGAGTTTTGTTTCTCAGGGGAAAGGCCATGGTTCGTGTCCAGGGCCCGGTGGCCCGGAGTGGCCGGCTGCCTGCTGAAATTCCGCATGCTTCAGGATATCTCCCAGATGCAAGGTGCCCCCACAGGCAACTGTGTCTGGTTTGACAGTGCCAAGTGCCTCCTGCAAACTGACATCAGGAACCTGGCCTGGTGAGTTTTTTTTCTCAGGGGAAAGGGCATCGTTTGTGTCCAGGGCCCGGTGGCCCGGAGTGACCGGCTGCCTGCTGAAATTCCGCATGGTTCAGGATATCTCCCAGATGCAAGGTGCCCCCACAGGCAACTGTGTCTGGTTTGAGAGTGCCAAGTGCCTCCTGCAAACTGACATCAGGAACCTGGCCTGGTGAGTTTTGTTTCTCAGGGGAAAGGCCATGGTTCGTGTCCAGGGCCCGGTGGCCCGGAGTGGCCGGCTGCCTGCTGAAATTCCGCATGCTTCAGGATATCTCCCAGATGCAAGGTGCCCCCACAGGCAACTGTGTCTGGTTTGAGAGTGCCAAGTGCCTCCTGCAAACTGACATCAGGAACCTGGCCTGGTGAGTTTTGTTTCTCAGGGGAAAGGGCATCGTTCGTGTCCAGGGCCCGGTGGCCCGGAGTGGCCGGCTGCCTGCTGAAATTCCGCATGCTTCAGGATATCTCCCAGATGCAAGGTGCCCCCACAGGCAACTGTGTCTGGTTTGACAGTGCCAAGTGCCTCCTGCAAACTGACATCAGGAACCTGGCCTGGTGAGTTTTGTTTCTCAGGGGAAAGGGCATCGTTCGTGTCCAGGGCCCGGTGGCCCAGAGTGGCCGGCTGCCTGCTGAAATTCCGCATGCTTCAGGATATCTCCCAGATGCAAGTGCCCCCACAGGCAACTGTGTCTGGTTTGACAGTGCCAAGTGCCTCCTGCAAACTGACATCAGGAACCTGGCCTGGTGAGTTTTGTTTCTCAGGGGAAAGGGCATCGTTCGTGTCCAGGACCCGGTGGCCCGGAGTGGCCGGCTGCCTGCTGAAATTCCGCATGCTTCAGGATATCTCCCAGATGCAAGGTGCCCCCACAGGCAACTGTGTCTGGTTTGACAGTGCCAAGTGCCTCCTGCAAACTGACATCAGGAACCTGGCCTGGTGAGTTTTGTTTCTCAGGGGAAAGGGCATCGTTCGTGTCCAGGGCCCGGTGGCCCGGAGTGGCCGGCTGCCTGCTGAAATTCCGCACGCTTCAGGATATCTCCCAGATGCAAGGTGCCCCCACAGGCAACTGTGTCTGGTTTGAGAGTGCCAAGTGCCTCCTGCAAACTGACATCAGGAACCTGGCCTGGTGAGTTTTGTTTCTCAGGGGAAAGGCCATGGTTTGTGTCCAGGGCCCGGTGGCCCGGAGTGGCCGGCTGCCTGCTGAAATTCCGCATGCTTCAGGATATCTCCCAGATGCAAGGTGCCCCCACAGGCAACTGTGTCTGGTTTGACAGTGCCAAGTGCCTCCTGCAAACTGACATCAGGAACCTGGCCTGGTGAGTTTTGTTTCTCAGGGGAAAGGCCATGGTTCGTGTCCAGGGCCCGGTGGCCCGGAGTGGCCGGCTGCCTGCTGAAATTCCGCATGCTTCAGGATATCTCCCAGATGCAAGGTGCCCCCACAGGCAACTGTGTCTGGTTTGACAGTGCCAAGTGCCTCCTGCAAACTGACATCAGGAACCTGGCCTGGTGAGTTTTTTTTCTCAGGGGAAAGGGCATCGTTCGTGTCCAGGGCCCGGTGGCCCGGAGTGACCGGCTGCCTGCTGAAATTCCGCATGGTTCAGGATATCTCCCAGATGCAAGGTGCCCCCACAGGCAACTGTGTCTGGTTTGAGAGTGCCAAGTGCCTCCTGCAAACTGACATCAGGAACCTGGCCTGGTGAGTTTTGTTTCTCAGGGGAAAGGCCTTGGTTCGTGTCCAGGGCCCGGTGGCCCGGAGTGGCCGGCTGCCTGCTGAAATTCCGCATGCTTCAGGATATCTCCCAGATGCAAGGTGCCCCCACAGGCAACTGTGTCTGGTTTGACAGTGCCAAGTGCCTCCTGCAAACTGACATCAGGAACCTGGCCTGGTGAGTTTTGTTTCTCAGGGGAAAGGCCATGGTTCGTGTCCAGGGCCCGGTGGCCCGGAGTGGCCGGCTGCCTGCTGAAATTCCGCATGCTTCAGGATATCTCCCAGATGCAAGGTGCCCCCACAGGCAACTGTGTCTGGTTTGACAGTGCCAAGTGCCTCCTGCAAACTGACATCAGGAACCTGGCCTGGTGAGTTTTGTTTCTCAGGGGAAAGGCCATGGTTCGTGTCCAGGGCCCGGTGGCCCGGAGTGGCCGGCTGCCTGCTGAAATTCCGCATGCTTCAGGATATCTCCCAGATGCAAGGTGCCCCCACAGGCAACTGTGTCTGGTTTGAGAGTGCCAAGTGCCTCCTGCAAACTGACATCAGGAACCTGGCCTGGTGAGTTTTGTTTCTCAGGGGAAAGGGCATGGTTCGTGTCCAGGGCCCGGTGGCCCGGAGTGGCCGGCTGCCTGCTGAAATTCCGCATGCTTCAGGATATCTCCCAGATGCAAGGTGCCCCCACAGGCAACTGTGTCTGGTTTGACAGTGCCAAGTGCCTCCTGCAAACTGACATCAGGAACCTGGCCTGGTGAGTTTTGTTTCTCAGGGGAAAGGCCTTGGTTCGTGTCCAGGGCCTGGTGGCCCGGAGTGGCCGCCTGCCTGCTGAAATTCCGCATGCTTCAGGATATCTCCCAGATGCAAGGTGCCCCCACAGGCAACTGTGTCTGGTTTGACAGTGCCAAGTGCCTCCTGCAAACTGACATCAGGAACCTGGCCTGGTGAGTTTTGTTTCTCAGGGGAAAGGCCTTGGTTCGTGTCCAGGGCCTGGTGGCCCGGAGTGGCCGCCTGCCTGCTGAAATTCCGCATGCTTCAGGATATCTCCCAGATGCAAGGTGCCCCCACAGGCAACTGTGTCTGGTTTGAGAGTGCCAAGTGCCTCCTGCAAACTGACATCAGGAACCTGGCCTGGTGAGTTTTGTTTCTCAGGGGAAAGGGCATCGTTTGTGTCCAGGGCCCGGTGGCCCGGAGTGGCCGGCTGCCTGCTGAAATTCCGCATGCTTCAGGATATCTCCCAGATGCAAGGTGCCCCCACAGGCAACTGTGTCTGGTTTGACAGTGCCAAGTGCCTCCTGCAAACTGACATCAGGAACCTGGCCTGGTGAGTTTTGTTTCTCAGGGGAAAGGGCATCGTTCGTGTCCAGGGCCCGGTGGCCCGGAGTGGCCGGCTGCCTGCTGAAATTCCGCATGCTTCAGGATATCTCCCAGATGCAAGGTGCCCCCACAGGCAACTGTGTCTGGTTTGACAGTGCCAAGTGCCTCCTGCAAACTGACATCAGGAACCTGGCCTGGTGAGTTTTGTTTCTCAGGGGAAATGGCATCGTTCGTGTCCAGGGCCCGGTGGCCCGGAGTGGCCGGCTGCCTGCTGAAATTCCGCATGCTTCAGGATATCTCCCAGATGCAAGGTGCCCCCACAGGCAACTGTGTCTGGTTTGAGAGTGCCAAGTGCCTCCTGCAAACTGACATCAGGAACCTGGCCTGGTGAGTTTTGTTTCTCAGGGGAAAGGCCATGGTTCGTGTCCAGGGCCCGGTGGCCCGGAGTGGCCGGCTGCCTGCTGAAATTCCGCATGCTTCAGGATATCTCCCAGATGCAAGGTGCCCCCACAGGCAACTGTGTCTGGTTTGAGAGTGCCAAGTGCCTCCTGCAAACTGACATCAGGAACCTGGCCTGGTGAGTTTTGTTTCTCAGGGGAAAGGGCATCGTTCGTGTCCAGGGCCCGGTGGCCCGGAGTGGCCGGCTGCCTGCTGAAATTCCGCATGGTTCAGGATATCTCCCAGATGCAAGGTGCCCCCACAGGCAACTGTGTCTGGTTTGACAGTGCCAAGTGCCTCCTGCAAACTGACATCAGGAACCTGGCCTGGTGAGTTTTGTTTCTCAGGGGAAAGGCCATGGTTCGTGTCCAGGGCCCGGTGGCCCGGAGTGGCCGGCTGCCTGCTGAAATTCCGCATGCTTCAGGATATCTCCCAGATGCAAGGTGCCCCCACAGGCAACTGTGTCTGGTTTGACAGTGCCAAGTGCCTCCTGCAAACTGACATCAGGAACCTGGCCTGGTGAGTTTTTTTTCTCAGGGGAAAGGGCATCGTTCGTGTCCAGGGCCCGGTGGCCCGGAGTGACCGGCTGCCTGCTGAAATTCCGCATGCTTCAGGATATCTCCCAGATGCAAGGTGCCCCCACAGGCAACTGTGTCTGGTTTGACAGTGCCAAGTGCCTCCTGCAAACTGACATCAGGAACCTCGCCTGGTGAGTTTTGTTTCTCAGGGGAAAGGCCATGGTTCGTGTCCAGGGCCCGGTGGCCCGGAGTGGCCGGCTGCCTGCTGAAATTCCGCATGCTTCAGGATATCTCCCAGATGCAAGGTGCCCCCACAGGCAACTGTGTCTGGTTTGACAGTGCCAAGTGCCTCCTGCAAACTGACATCAGGAACCTGGCCTGGTGAGTTTTGTTTCTCAGGGGAAAGGCCATCGTTTGTGTCCAGGGCCCGGTGGCCCGGAGTGGCCGGCTGCCTGCTGAAATTCCGCATGCTTCAGGATATCTCCCAGATGCAAGGTGCCCCCACAGGCAACTGTGTCTGGTTTGAGAGTGCCAAGTGCCTCCTGCAAACTGACATCAGGAACCTGGCCTGGTGAGTTTTGTTTCTCAGGGGAAAGGGCATGGTTCGTGTCCAGGGCCCGGTGGCCCGGAGTGGCCGGCTGCCTGCTGAAATTCCGCATGCTTCAGGATATCTCCCAGATGCAAGGTGCCCCCACAGGCAACTGTGTCTGGTTTGACACTGCCAAGTGCCTCCTGCAAACTGACATCAGGAACCTGGCCTGGTGAGTTTTGTTTCTCAGGGGAAAGGGCATGGTTCGTGTCCAGGGCCCGGTGGCCCGGAGTGGCCGGCTGCCTGCTGAAATTCCGCATGCTTCAGGATATCTCCCAGATGCAAGGTGCCCCCACAGGCAACTGTGTCTGGTTTGAGAGTGCCAAGTGCCTCCTGCAAACTGACGTCAGGAACCTGGCCTGGTGAGTTTTGTTTCTCAGGGGAAAGGCCATCGTTCGTGTCCAGGGCCCGGTGGCCCGGAGTGGCCGCTGCCTGCTGAAATTCCGCATGCTTCAGGATATCTCCCAGATGCAAGGTGCCCCCACAGGCAACTGTGTCTGGTTTGAGAGTGCCAAGTGCCTCCTGCAAACTGACATCAGGAACCTGGCCTGGTGAGTTTTGTTTCTCAGGGGAAAGGGCATCGTTTGTGTCCAGGGCCCGGTGGCCCGGAGTGGCCGGCTGCCTGCTGAAATTCCGCATGCTTCAGGATATCTCCCAGATGCAAGGTGCCCCCACAGGCAACTGTGTCTGGTTTGAGAGTGCCAAGTGCCTCCTGCAAACTGACATCAGGAACCTGGCCTGGTGAGTTTTGTTTCTCAGGGGAAAGGCCATGGTTCGTGTCCAGGGCCCGGTGGCCCGGAGTGGCCGGCTGCCTGCTGAAATTCCGCATGCTTCAGGATATCTCCCAGATGCAAGGTGCCCCCACAGGCAACTGTGTCTGGTTTGAGAGTGCCAAGTGCCTCCTGCAAACTGACATCAGGAACCTGGCCTGGTGAGTTTTGTTTCTCAGGGGAAAGGGCATCGTTCGTGTCCAGGGCCCGGTGGCCCGGAATGGCCGGCTGCCTGCTGAAATTCCGCATGCTTCAGGATATCTCCCAGATGCAAGGTGCCCCCACAGGCAACTGTGTCTGGTTTGAGAGTGCCAAGTGCCTCCTGCAAACTGACGTCAGGAACCTGGCCTGGTGAGTTTTGTTTCTCAGGGGAAAGGGCATCGTTCGTGTCCAGGGCCCGGTGGCCCGGAGTGGCCGGCTGCCTGCTGAAATTCCGCATGCTTCAGGATATCTCCCAGATGCAAGGTGCCCCCACAGGCAACTGTGTCTGGTTTGAGAGTGCCAAGTGCCTCCTGTAAACTGACATCAGGAACCTGGCCTGGTGAGTTTTGTTTCTCAGGGGAAAGGCCATGGTTTGTGTCCAGGGCCCGGTGGCCCGGAGTGGCCGGCTGCCTGCTGAAATTCCGCATGCTTGAGGATATCTCCCAGATGCAAGGTGCCCCCACAGGCAACTGTGTCTGGTTTGACAGTGCCAAGTGCCTCCTGCAAACTGCCGTCAGGAACCTGGCCTGGTGAGTTTTGTTTCTCAGGGGAAAGGGCATCGTTCGTGTCCAGGGCCCGGTGGCCCGGAGTGGCCGGCTGCCTGCTGAAATTCCGCATGCTTCAGGATATCTCCCAGATGCAAGGTGCCCCCACAGGCAACTGTGTCTGGTTTGACAGTGCCAAGTGCCTCCTGCAAACTGACATCAGGAACCTGGCCTGGTGAGTTTTGTTTCTCAGGGGAAAGGGCATCGTTTGTGTCCAGGGCCCGGTGGCCCGGAGTGGCCGGCTGCCTGCTGAAATTCCGCATGCTTCAGGATATCTCCCAGATGCAAGGTGCCCCCACAGGCAACTGTGTCTGGTTTGAGAGTGCCAAGTGCCTCCTGCAAACTGACATCAGGAACCTGGCCTGGTGAGTTTTTTTTCTCAGGGGAAAGGGCATCGTTCGTGTCCAGGGCCCGGTGGCCCGGAGTGACCGGCTGCCTGCTGAAATTCCGCATGCTTCAGGATATCTCCCAGATGCAAGGTGCCCCCACAGGCAACTGTGTCTGGTTTGACAGTGCCAAGTGCCTCCTGCAAACTGACATCAGGAACCTGGCCTGGTGAGTTTTGTTTCTCAGGGGAAAGGGCATCGTTTGTGTCCAGGGCCCGGTGGCCCGGAGTGGCCGGCTGCCTGCTGAAATTCCGCATGCTTCAGGATATCTCCCAGATGCAAGGTGCCCCCACAGGCAACTGTGTCTGGTTTGAGAGTGCCAAGTGCCTCCTGCAAACTGACATCAGGAACCTGGCCTGGTGAGTTTTGTTTCTCAGGGGAAAGGGCATGGTTCGTGTCCAGGGCCCGGTGGCCCGGAGTGGCCGGCTGCCTGCTGAAATTCCGCATGCTTCAGGATATCTCCCAGATGCAAGGTGCCCCCACAGGCAACTGTGTCTGGTTTGAGAGTGCCAAGTGCCTCCTGCAAACTGACATCAGGAACCTGGCCTGGTGAGTTTTGTTTCTCAGGGGAAAGGGCATGGTTCGTGTCCAGGGCCCGGTGGCCCGGAGTGGCCGGCTGCCTGCTGAAATTCCGCATGCTTCAGGATATCTCCCAGATGCAAGGTGCCCCCACAGGCAACTGTGTCTGGTTTGAGAGTGCCAAGTGCCTCCTGCAAACTGACATCAGGAACCTGGCCTGGTGAGTTTTGTTTCTCAGGGGAAAGGCCATCGTTCGTGTCCAGGGCCCGGTGGCCCGGAGTGGCCGGCTGCCTGCTGAAATTCCGCATGCTTCAGGATATCTCCCAGATGCAAGGTGCCCCCACAGGCAACTGTGTCTGGTTTGACAGTGCCAAGTGCCTCCTGCAAACTGACATCAGGAACCTGGCCTGGTGAGTTTTGTTTCTCAGGGGAAAGGGCATCGTTCGTGTCCAGGGCCCGGTGGCCCGGAGTGGCCGGCTGCCTGCTGAAATTCCGCATGCTTCAGGATATCTCCCAGATGCAAGGTGCCCCCACAGGCAACTGTGTCTGGTTTGACAGTGCCAAGTGCCTCCTGCAAACTGACATCAGGAACCTGGCCTGGTGAGTTTTGTTTCTCAGGGGAAAGGGCATCGTTCGTGTCCAGGGCCCGGTGGCCCGGAGTGGCCGGCTGCCTGCTGAAATTCCGCATGCTTCAGGATATCTCCCAGATGCAAGGTGCCCCCACAGGCAACTGTGTCTGGTTTGAGAGTGCCAAGTGCCTCCTGCAAACTGACATCAGGAACCTGGCCTGGTGAGTTTTGTTTCTCAGGGGAAAGGCCATGGTTCGTGTCCAGGGCCCGGTGGCCCGGAGTGGCCGGCTGCCTGCTGAAATTCCGCATGCTTCAGGATATCTCCCAGATGCAAGGTGCCCCCACAGGCAACTGTGTCTGGTTTGAGAGTGCCAAGTGCCTCCTGCAAACTGACATCAGGAACCTGGCCTGGTGAGTTTTGTTTCTCAGGGGAAAGGGCATGGTTCGTGTCCAGGGCCCGGTGGCCCGGAGTGGCCGGCTGCCTGCTGAAATTCCGCATGCTTGAGGATATCTCCCAGATGCAAGGTGCCCCCACAGGCAACTGTGTCTGGTTTGACAGTGCCAAGTGCCTCCTGCAAACTGACATCAGGAACCTGGCCTGGTGAGTTTTGTTTCTGTGGGGAAAGGGCATCGTTCGTGTCCAGGGCCCGGTGGCCCGGAGTGGCCGGCTGCCTGCTGAAATTCCGCATGCTTCAGGATATCTCCCAGATGCAAGGTGCCCCCACAGGCAACTGTGTCTGGTTTGAGAGTGCCAAGTGCCTCCTGCAAACTGACATCAGGAACCTGGCCTGGTGAGTTTTGTTTCTCAGGGGAAAGGCCATGGTTCGTGTCCAGGGCCCGGTGGCCCGGAGTGGCCGGCTGCCTGCTGAAATTCCGCATGCTTCAGGATATCTCCCAGATGCAAGGTGCCCCCACAGGCAACTGTGTCTGGTTTGGCAGTGCCAAGTGCCTGCTGCAAACTGACATCAGGAACCTGGCCTGGTGAGTTTTGTTTCTCCGGGGAAAGGGCATGGTTCGTGTGTCCTGGAGCATCCCAGAGCATCCCAAATGTTCTGGAGCATTCCAGGAGCATCCCAAAGGGTCCTGGAGCCTCCCAGAGTGTCCAGAAGCATCCCAAAGGGCGCATTTGGTATTTGGGGCTGGAAAATGTGGGGTTCTGTGGGCTCAGCTCCTCCCTGCTCTCCATCCTCACCATCCTTCACCCCTGGCTCAAGCTCAAGCCGTAGTTTTTGGGGGATTTTGGGGGGATGTGGTACCTTTGGAGGTGACTGATTGGTGCCATTCTTGTCATTCCTGACTCTTTGGAACCACAGAGTCCCAGTGTTGGATCCCACAGGGACATCAGCCCCCAAAATGTGATTTTTCCCATTGACTTTTCCAGCAATTTTAGGGAAAAAAATAGGGATTGAACATTCCCACTTTCTGTCTGGGAAGAGCCTTTCACCTGGAGCCGGCTAACAGGGAAGATTTGGGGCTGGAAAACATGGAATTTGGGGCTGGAAAACATGGAATTTGGGGCTGGAAAATGTGGGATTTGGGGCTGGAAAATGTGGGATTTGGGGCTGGAAAATGTGGATTTGGGGCTGGAAAATGTGGGATTTGGGGCTGGAAAATACGGATTGCTGAAAGTTTCTCGTGGTTTTTTTGGGGGAAAATGGGGTTGGGGTGGTTCTGGTACCAGATAATGGATCCAACCCCAAATAGTTCGGACAATTTTTTCCTGCCTTATAAAAAAATCTGAGTGCAGGGAGTGGGGAATGGGGAAAAGAATTGTCAGGAATAAATAAATCCATGGTTTTGGGGGGAAATTCAGGCAGGGTCTGCGAGAGCAGGAATTTTTGGGAGCTGGGAATTGTTAAATTATTAAATTAAAGGTTGTCCTTGGGTCTGTCCTTGGGAGAGCAGGAATTTTTGGGAGCAGGATTGAAGGCTAAACCTGGTTCTGGTGCCCCTAAACCTGGTTCTGGTGCCCCTAAACCTGGTTCTGATCCCCTTAAACCTGGTTCTGATCCCCTTAAACCTGGTTCTGGTGCCCCTAAACCTGGTTTTGGTGCCCCTAAACCTGGTTCTGGTGCCCCTAAACCTGGTTCTGATCCCCCTAAACCTGGTTCTGATCCCCTTAAACCTGGTTCTGGTGCCCCTAAACCTGGTTCTGGTGCCCCTAAACCTGGTTCTGATCCCCCTAAACCTGGTTCTGGTGCTAAACCTGGTTCTGATCCCACCTAAACCTGGTTCTGATCCCCTTAAACCTGGTTCTGATCCCCTTAAACCTGGTTCTAAACCCTCCTAAACCTGGTTCTGGTGCCCCCCTAACCCTGCCCCTGAACTGGGAGCACTGGTCCGAACTGGGAATGCTGAACTGGGCTGTACTGGGAATGCTGAACTGGGGGCACTGGGCTGAGCCGGCTGCCCCGTGCCTCAGTTTCCCCCTGTCAGTCTCCCCGTGCCTCAGTCTCACCGTGCCTCAGTTTCCCCATGCTCGGTCTTCCCGTGCCTCAGTTTCCCCCTGTCAGTCTCCCCGTGCCTCAGTCTCCCCATGCCTCAGTTTCCCCGTGCCTCTGTCTGTCTGTCCCGGCGCTGCACAGTCGCTGTTTGTCCATTTTTCTCCTCATTCCTTGAGCTTCTTTTTAATTTTTTTTTTTTAATTCCTGCCCTTCCCGCAGCCCCTGGCAGCACAAGTTTCCCTCTGTCCCAAAACCGCCGGGTTGGAATTTTTCCCTTTTTATGTTTTTATTTTTTTTTTTTATTTTATTTTTTTTAACTCAGCCCGGCTGGTGGCAGTGTCACCCTGAGGACGTGGCAACCCAAAATCCGCCCAAAATCCACCCAAAACCCCCCCCAAAATCCACCCAAAACCCCCCCAAAATCCACCCCAAAATCCACCCCAAAATCCACCCCAAAATCCACCCCAAAATCCACCCCAAAATCCACCCCAAAATCCACCCCAAAATCCACCCCAAAATTCACCCAAAATTCACCCAAAATTCACCCAAAATTCACCCAAAATTCACCCAAAATTCACCCAAAATTCACCCAAAATTCACCCAAAATTCACCCAAAACCCCCCCAAAATTCATCCAAAACCCTCCCAAAACCCTCCCAAAACCCGCCCAAAACCCGCCCAAAACCCCCCCAAAATCCACCCAAAATCCACCCAAAATCCGCCCAAAATCCACCCAAACCCCCCCAAAATTCCTTTTTCCCCCTGCCTGTCCCCAGGGGAATTTCCTGCTGTCACCGCCACCTCTGTGGAAAAAATTCCGATTTTCCCCCCTCATTTTTCCCATAAAAAAAGTGAAAAAAATCCCCTTCGAGCACCCAGAACCCCCCAAAAAATAAAAATCCCGCGCCCGCCTCCTCCCTTCTCCTTTTTTCCTGTTTTTTACCACTTTGCCTGGTTTTTTCCCTGAAATTTTACCTCCCCCCACCCCAAAACCGCATTTATTTTTAGCAGCCAATTGGAGACGAAGGCGGAGGGAAAAATAAACTGGAAAAAAAAAAGAGGCAAAAAACCCCAAAATCGGGATTTTGCCGGAGCTGCAGCGATGGGGGGGAAGCGGGGGCTGCTCCTGGCGCTGCTCCTGCTCCCAGGTAACCCCAAAAATTCACTTTATTTTGGGGGATTTTGGGGTTTTTTCCAGGCTGGGATTTGGGATTTGGGATGAAATTGGGGTTGGGGTTTGGATGGAGCGAGTGCGGCCACGTGGGGCTCCCTGCTCCTCCTCGCTCTTGGAATTTCGGGGGGGTTTTGGGGTAAAACCGACCGGTTTTGGTCAATTCCCCCTTCAGAATTTATTTAGGAGCTTTTTGAGGGGGAAAAAACACCAAAATCTCTTTAAAATTGACCAGTTTTGGTGATTTTCCCCCCACTTAATTTATTTTTGAGCTTTTTTGGAGGGAGAAAACACCAAAATCTCTTTAAAACCAGCGAATTTTGGTAATTTGTCCCCTCCTGATTTATTTTGGAGTTTCTTTAGAGGGAAAAAAACACCAAAATCTCTTTAAAATTGACCAATTTTGGTGATTTTCCCCCCACTTAATTTATTTTTGAGCTTTTTTGGAGGGAGAAGACTCCAAAATCTCTTTAAAATTGACCAAATTTTGGCAATTCCCCCCTTCTGATTTATTTTGGAGGGAAATAAACACCAAAATCCCTTTAAAATTGACCACTTTTGAATTTTCAGGGGGGTTTTTGGGGTAAAAACGGCCAGTTTTGGTCATTTCCCCCCTCTTAATTTATTTTTGAGCTTTTTTGGAGGGAAAAAACACCAAAATCTCTTTAAAATTGACCAATTTTAGTCATTTCCCCCACTTAGTTTATTTTGGAGTTTTTTGAGAGGGAAAAAACACCAAAATCCCTTTAAAATTGACCAAATTTTGGCAATTTCCCCCCTCCTAGTTTATTTTGGAGGAAAAAAACACCAAAATCTCTTTAAAATTGACCAATTTTGGTGATTTTCCCCCTTCCTAATTTATTTTGGAGCTTTTTGAGAGGGAAAAAACACCAAAATCTCTTTAAAATTGACCAATTTTAGTCATTTCTCCCTCATAATTTATTTTGGAGTTTTTTGAGAGAGAGAAAACACCAAAATCTCTTGAAAATTGACCAAATTTTGGCAATTTCCCCCCTCCTGATTCATTTTGGAGGAAAAAGCACCAAAATCCCTTTGGGTTCAGGGCGGGCTCGAGGCGGGGAAGCGGAACTCGTAAGGGGAACTGAAACCCGGAATTTTAAATGGAAAAGTCTTATTTTTAATGGGGATTTTTTGGGGAAAAAAAAGGCAAAAAAGGGATTTTCCACCCCCTCGACCTCGGCAGGGCTCGCCCGGGGGTTCAACATCGACGTGGGGCGGCCGAGGCTCTTCCGGGGGCCACCGGAGTCCCAGTTTGGCTACCGGGTGCTGCAGCGGGGGGGCCGCGGGGACAGGTGGTGAGTGAGCCCGGGGAAACTGAGGCACGGCCGGGAAACTGAGGCAGGGAAGGGAAACTGAGGCACGGACGGGGAAACTGAGGCAGGAACGGGGAAAAAATGAGGGGGGAAAGGGGAAACTGAGGCACGGCTGGGGAAACTGAGGCACGGCTGGGGAAACTGAGGCACGGCAGGGGAAACTGAGGGGGAACAGGGAAACTGAGGCACGGCAGGGGAAACTGAGGGGGGAACAGGGAAACTGAGGCATGGCAGGGGAAACTGAGGCAGGAAAGGGAAACTGAGGCAGGAAAGGGGAAACTGAGGGGGGAACGGGGAAAAAATGAGGCGGGAAAGGGGAACCTGAGGGAGGAATGGGGAAATTGAGGGAGGAAAGGGGAAACTGAGGCACGAGTGGGAAACTGAGGGGGGAAAGGGGAAACTGAGGCAGGAACGGGAAAAAATGAGGCGGGAAAGGGGAAACTGAGTCAGGAAAGGGTAAATTGCAATGGGGAGAGGGAAAAGGGGTGGGGAAAAGGAAATCAAGGCAGGGATGGGGAAACTGAGGGGGGAAGGGGAAACTGAGGCAGGAATGAAAAAAATGAGGGAGGAACGGGGAAAAATGAGGCAGAAACGGGGAAACTGAGGCAGGAAAGGGGAAACTGAGGCACGGACGGGGAAACTGAGGGGGGAACGGGAAAAAATGAGGGGGGAAAGGGGAAACTGAGGGGGAAAGGGGAAACTGAGGCACGGACGGGGAAACTGAGGGAGGAACGGGGAAACTGAGGCGGGAAGGGACTTTGTAAAAGAGAAACTGAGGCAGGGAGGGGAGGGAGGGCGGTTGGGGCTGGGAAGGGGAAGCACGGGAGGGGCAGGAGGCTGCGGCCGGACAGACAGACAGACAGACGTGGGTGGCACAGCCTGGCACGGTGCCCCCCTCCCTAAAAAACACGCGGCCGGCTGTGTCCAGGCTGGGTGGGGGGACATCCCCGGTGTCCCCTGGGTCCCCCCCCACCCCTTTTTGTCCCCCCCAGGCTCCTGGTGGGGGCCCCGTGGGACGGCGACGGCCGAGGTGACGTCTACAAGTGCCACATGGGACCCCAGAACTCCTCCTGTGCCAAGGCCAACCTCGGTACCGGGGCTGGGGGGGACATCTGGGGTGCCCCCGGGGGCTTGGGGGGTGCCCCCGGGGCTTTGGGGGTGCCAGGGGCCACCAGAGTCCCAGTTTGGCTACTGGGGGGGGTGATGGGGACAAGAAGTGGGTGAGGCCCGGGGGACAAAAGGGACAAGGGGAAACTGAGGCAGGAGTGGGGGAAACTGAGGCAGGAGTGGGGGAAACTGAGGCAGGAGTGGGGGAAACTGAGGCAGGAGTGGGGAAACTGAGGCAGGAGTGGGGAAACTGAGGCAGGAAAGGTGGGGAGAGGGGGTTTGAGGGGTGTCCCTGTGGTTTTAGGGAGTCCCTGGGGGTTTGAAGGGTCCCTGTGGTTTTGGGGGTTCTCTGTGTATTTGGGGGCTCCCTGTGGTTTTGGGGGCTCCCTATGGATTTGGGGGTTCCCTGTGGGTTTCCTGTGGGTTTGGGGGTTCCCTGTGGACTTTGGGGTTCCCTGTGGGTTTGGGGGTCCCTTTGGATTTGGGGGTCCCTGAGGATTTGAGGGGTCCCTGTGGTTTTTGGGGGGTTCTCTGTGTATTTGGGGGCTCCCTGTGGATTTGGGGGTTCCCTGTGGCTTTGGCGGTTCCCTGTGGGTTTGGGGGTTCCCGTGGGTTTGGGGTCCCTGTAGGTTTGGGGGTTCCCTATGGGTTTGGGGGTTCCTTGGGGGTTCCCTGTGGATTTGAGGGGTCCCTGTGGCTTTGGGGGTTCCCTGGGGGTTCCTTGTGGACTTTGGGATTCCCTGTGTATTTGGGGGTTCCCTGTGTATTTGGGGGTTCCCTGTGGACTTTGGGATTCCCCGTGGGTTTGGGGGTCCCTTTGGATTTGGGGGTTTCCTGGGGGTTCCCTGGGGGTTCCCTGTGGTTTTAGGGTTCCCTGTGGGGTTGGGGATTCCCTGGAGGTTCCCTGTGGCTTTGGGGTCCCTGTGGACTTTGGGATTCCCTATGGTTTTGGGGGTTCTCTGTGTATTTGGGGGTCCCTGTGGGTTTTGGGGTTCCCTATGGGTTTAGGGGGTCCCTGTGGATTTGGAGGGTCCCTGTGGGTTTGGGGATCCCTATGGATTTGGGGGTTCTCTGGAGGTTCCCTGTGGGTTTGGGGGTTCCCTGGGAGTTCCCGGGGGATTTGGGGTCCCTATGGGTTTAGGGGGTTCCCCGTGGGTTTGGGGGTCCCTGGGGGGTTGGGGGTTCTCTGTGTATTTGGGGATTCCCTGTGGCTTTGGGGGTTCCCTGTGGACTTTGGGATTCCCCGTGGGTTTGGGGGTCCCTTTGGATTTGGGGGTTTCCTGGGGGTTCCCTGGGGGTTCCCTGTAGTTTTAGGGTTCCCTATGGGTTTAGGGGTTCCCTGGGGGTTCCCCGCGGGTTTGGGGTCCCTGTGGGTTTGGGGTTTCCGTGAGTTTGGGGGTTCCCTGTGGACTTTGGGGGTTCCCCGTGGATTTGGGGTCCCTGTGGCTTTGGGGGGGTTCCCTGTGGCTTTGGGGGCTCCCCGGCGCTTCAAGGGATATTTTGGGGCTCCCCCTGCCTCTGACCCTCCCCGTTCCAGTACGGGGAGCCCCCCCAGCCCCAGCCCAGCCCCTGCTGAGCTTTTCGGGGTCCCCGTTTTCGCCCCCGCTGTCCCCCAGGCGCTGCCGTGCCGTGGCTCAGCAGCAGCGCCGGCCACCTCGGCATGACCCTGGCAGACTCCGAGGACGGCGGGGTCGTGGTGAGCCGAGGGAAACTGAGGCAGGGCGGGGGGGGTGACATCGGCGTGACGTCAGCGTGACATCAGCGTGACGTCACCGCCGTCCCCAAGGCGTGTGCCCCGCTGTGGTCGCAGGAATGTGGCACCTCCGTGTTCAGCACCGGCCGCTGCCTCCGGCTGGACCGGGAGCTCCGGCCCGTGGGCACCGTGGCACCCACAGCGCAGCGTGAGTGGGGTTGGCACGCCCTGGGCGCCGCCGGGCCGTGCCACCCCCGCTGTCACCGTGTCCCCTGCCAGGCTGCCCCACCTTCATGGACATCGTCGTGGTGCTGGACGGCTCCAACAGCATCTACCCCTGGGAGGAGGTGCAGGCGTTCCTGGGCAACATCCTGGGCCGCTTCTTCGTCGGGCCCGGGCAGACCCAGGTCAGGGCGGGGCGCCCTGGTGGCACCGCGGTGTGCCCGGGACTGGGGGTGTCCCCAGGGCTGGGGGGGTGTCCCCAGGGCTAGGGGATTGTCCCCAGGGCAAGGTGACTGTCTCCAGGGCAGTGCTGTTGTACTTGGGGTGATGGCATTGTCCCTTGGGGTGATGGCATTACCCCTGGGGTGATGGCACCTGGTGTGGCACCTTGGTGGCACCATGGTGTCCCCAGGGCTGGGGGGGTGTCCCCAGGGCTAGGGGATTGTCCCCAGGGCAAGGTGACTGTCTCCAAGGCAGTGCTGTTGTCCTTGGGGTGATGGCATTGTCATTGGAAAGGTGGCACCTGGTGTGGCACCTTGGTGGCACCACGGTGTGCCCAGGGCTGGGGGACTGTCCCCAAGGCTGGGGGGGTGTCTCCAGGGCTGTGCTGTTGTCCTTGGGGTGGTGGCATTGTCATTGGAAAGGTGGCACCTGGTGTGGCACCTTGGTGGCACCATGGTGTCCCCAGGGCTGGGGGGTGTCCCCAGGGCAGTGCTGTTGTCCTTGGGGTGATGGCATTGTCCCTTGGGGTGATGGCATCGCCCCTGGGGTGATGGCATTGTTGGAGTGATGGCACCTGGTTGGCACCTTGGTGGCACCAGGGTGTCCCCAGGGCTGGGATGGTGTCCCCAGGGCTGGGGGGGTGTCTCCAGGGCAAGGGGGGGTGTCCCCAGGGCAGTGCTGTTGTCCTTGGGGTGATGGCATTGTCCTCTGGGGTGATGGCGTTGTCCCTGGGGTGATGGCATTGTCATTGGAAAGGTGGCACCTGGTGTGGCACCTTGGTGGCACCACGGTGTCCCCAGGGCAAGGTGACTGTCCTCAGGGCAATGCTGTTGTCCTTGGGGTAGTGCCAGTCTTGGGATGATGGCATTGTCCCCTGGGGTGATGGCATCGTTCCTTGGGGTGATGGCATTGTCCTCCCGGGGGATTTGAGGGTTCCCCATGAACTTTGGGGATTCCCTGGGGATTTGAGGGATGTCCCTGTGGGTTTGGGGGTTCCCTGTGGGTTCCCTGTGGGTTTGGGGGATATTTTGGGGTTCCCTCTGACCCTCCCCATTGCAGGTGGGGGTGCTGCAGTACAGGGAGCACCTGGTGCAGGAGTGGGCTCTGGGGCAGCACCCTGGGGAATTGGGGGGTCCCGGTGGGTTTTTGGGGATGTTCCTGTGGTTTTGGGGGATATTTTGGGGTTCCCTCTGACCCTGCCCATTGCAGGTGGGGGTGCTGCAGTACAGGGAGCACCTGGTGCAGGAGTGGGCTCTGGGGCAGCACCCTGGGGAATTGAGGGGTCCCGGTGGGTTTTTGGGGATGTTCCTGTGGGTTTGGGGGATTTTTTGGGGTTCCCTCTGACCCTGCCCGTTGCAGGTGGGGGTGCTGCAGTACGGGGAGCACGTGGTGCAGGAGTGGGCTCTGGGGCAGCACCCTGGGGAATTGAGGGATCCCCGTGGGTTTGGGGGTTCCCAGTGGTTTTGGGGGATATTTTGGGGTTCACTCTGGCTCTCCCCGTTGCAGGTGGGGGTGCTGCAGTACGGGGAGCACGTGGTGCAGGAGTGGGCGCTGGGGCAGCACCCCACGGCCCAGAGGCTGCTGGAGGCCGCGCGGAACCTGACGCGGCAGGAGGGGAGGGAGACCAGGACGGCCATGGCCATCCGGGAGGCATGGTGGGCTCGGGGGGATCGGGGGGGGTCGGGGGGGGATTGGGGTGGGATTGGGGTCGGGATCCAGGCGGGATCAGGGTGGGATCGGGGTCGGGATCCAGTCGGGATTGGGGTGGGCTCTGGGGGGGATTGGGGTGGGATTGGGGCGGGATCCAGGTGGGATTGGGGTGGGATCCAGGTGGGGTCAGGATCAGGATCAGGGTTGGGAGCAGGGTCAGGATTGGGATTGGGGTTAGGACTGGGATCAGGATCAGGGCTGGGAGCAGGGCCAGGATTTGGATTGGGATTGGGGTTGGGACTGGGAGGAGGATGAGGGCTGGGAGCAGGGCCAGGATTTGGATTGGGGTTGGGGTCAGGGTTGGGATCAGGATCAGGATCAAGGCTGGGAGCAGGGTCAGGATTGGGATTGGGACCGGGATCCAGGACTGGGAGCAGGGTCAGGATTTGGATTGGGGTTGGGACTGGGATCAGGATCAGGGTTGGGAGCAGGGTCAGGATTTGGATTAGGGTTGGAGTCAGGGTTGGGACTGGGATCAGGATGAGGGCTGGGAGCAGGGTCAGTATTTGGATTGGGATCAGGATCAGGATGAGGGCTGGGGGCAGGGCCAGGATTGGGATTGGGGTTGGGACTGGGATCAGGGTCAGGATTTGGATTGGGATTGGGGTTGGGACTGGGATGAGGATGAGGGCTGGGAGCAGGGCCAGGATTGGGATTGGGATCAGGATCAGGGCTGGGAGCAGGGTCACGATTTGGATCGGGGTTGGGACTGGGATCAGGATCAGGATCAGGATGAGGGCTGGGAGCAGGGCCAGGATTGGGATCGGGGTTGGGACTGGGATCAGGATGAGGGCTGGGAGCAGGGCCAGGATTGGGATTGGGATCAGGATCAGGATGAGGGCTGGGAGCAGGGCCAGGATTTGGATCAGGATCAGGATGAGGGCTGGGAGCAGGGTCAGGATTGGGATTGGGATCAGGATCAGGATGAGGGCTGGGATCAGGGCCAGGATTGGGATCGGGATCGGGATGAGGGCTGGGATCAGGGTCAGGATTTGGATTTGGATCAGGATCGGGATGAGGGCTGGGATCAGGGTCAGGATTTGGATTTGGATCAGGATCGGGATGAGGGCTGGGAGCAGGGCCAGCACTGGGGGCTGAGCGGGGCCTGCTCTCCCGCAGCACCCAGTCGTTCAGCGCGGCGCGGGGCGGGCGCCCGGGCGCGGCGCGGCTGCTGCTGGTGGTGACGGACGGCGAGTCCCACGACGGCGACGAGCTGCCCGCCGCGCTGGCCGAGTGCGAGCGGCGCAACGTCACCCGCTACGCCGTCGCCGTGAGCCCCCTGCCACCCACCCCTGCCTCCCCTGCGCCCCGGGGTGCTCCTGCTGAGCCCCGTGCCCCCCTCAGGTGCTGGGGCACTACCTGCGGCGGCAGCAGGATCCCCAGGATTTCATCCGGGAGATCAAGTCCATCGCCAGCGACCCCGACGAGAAGTATTTCTTCAACGTCACGGATGAGGCTGCCCTCAGCGACATCGTGGACGCTCTGGGGGATCGGATCTTCAGCCTGGAAGGTGCTGGTTGGAGGCTGGGGTGGTGGGAAGGGCTGGGGGTCCCAGCTGGAGGAGCTGAGTTTCCTTCCTTGCCTGCCCAGGCACCCACGGCGACAACGAGAGCGCCTTCGAGCTGGAGATGTCCCAGATCGGCTTCTCCATCCACCACCTCGAGGTGATCCTGGCAGATAGCGAGTCAGAAAGGCTAAATCCACTTTGTTAGGACGCCCGTTCCTTTCCGTGTTCTAGTTCTCTAGGTTGGTCCTTTAATCAAAACGCTGGCTAATTAAGGAGCCGCCCTCTGGTAATCCACACACATTAACGCCATCACAAACACCAGGCGCAGCAACGTGAGATAAAAATCATTCCTAATTCTTTCCCCGGAGCTTCTCACAGCCTTGGGGAAGTTGTTTCTCTCTGTGACCCCTGGGAAAGGTGGCAAACAACCTGTGTCACCCCTGGGTGACATTGGCAGGGCTCAGAGCCACCGAGCCATGCCAGCAATTATTTACAGACACAAACAGAATGGGACCACGCCTGAACAGCGTCGTGAGCTGTTTATTTAAGCAGCATCAGTCTCATTACATGGCTATGGCAATGGATCCAGATAGAAGGCCGAGGAAACTTAATGTTAAAACATATTATAAGATATTTTCAGACCCAGTTTCAGCCAATTACAAAGAGCAAAAGCATATTGACAGTCGTTCTATCCAGCCACATGAAGCACACATAGCTTTGGTTAAAACAATAGCAACTTTTTCTCTCATACAATGGTTTATAAAAGACAAAGCACAGAGCCCTATTCATATTTAACCTTCTAAACATTTACTAAAATATACCTTTTTGCAACTTAGAAAGCCCAACTCCACAGCTTTATTGTTCTATTTCCCATGTCTGCCGATAACTCTTTTCTGCTGCTTTAGCATTTCGTTCTCCTTACTCTTTCTGAGGCCTTTCTTTTCCCCGCCTTCCCTAAAATCCTCTGACCCCATGGATTCCCACGCCGGCAGGACGGGATGCTCTTTGGGATGGTGGGAGCCCACGCCTGGGAGGGGGGAGTGCTGGAGGAGCGGCGGCGCGGGCGCGTGGTGCCGGCGCGCGAGGCCTTCCAGGAGGAATTCCCGCTGCGGCTGAGGAACCACGCGGCCTACCTGGGTACGGGGTCCGGGGGGCCTGGGGAGCCGGGGGTGCTCCCTGCTCCAGATTTGGGGTGAGCCAGGGGTGCTCCCTGCTCCAGATTTGGGGTGAATCGGGGGTGTTCCACGGCCTGCAGATTTGGGGTGAATCAGGGATGCTCTGTTCCTCCAGATTTGGGGGAGCCAGGGGTGATCCGTGCTCCAGATTTGGGGTGAGTCGGGGTGCCCCGTTCCTCCAAATTTGGGGTGAAGCAGGGGTGTTCTGTTCCTCCAGATTTGGGGGAGCCAGGGGTGCCCCGTTCCTCCAGATTTGGGGTGAGCCAGGGGTGTTCCGTTCCTCCAGATTTGGGGGAGCCAGGGGTGATCCGTGCTCCAGATTTGGGGTGAATCGGGGTGCTCTGTTCCTCCAGATGTGGGGTGAATCGGGGGTGCTCCCTTCCTTCAGATTTGGGGTGAGCCAGGGGTGTTCCGTTCCTCCAGATTTGGGGGAGCCAGGGGTGATCCGTGCTCCAGATTTGGGGTGAATCAGGGATGCTCTGTTCCTCCAGATTTGGGGGAGCCGGGGGTGCTCCGTGCTCCAGATTTGGGGTGAATCGGGGGTATTCCACGGCCTGCAGATTTGGGGTGAATCGGGGTGCTCCGTTCCTCCAAATTTGGGGTGAATCAGGGTGTTCCCTTCCTCCAGATTTGGGGTGAGCAGGGCGTGCTCTGTTCCTCCAGATTTGGGGTGAATCGGGGGTGCTCCCTTCCTTCAGATTTGGGGTGAGCCAGGGTGTTCCATTCCTCCAGATTTGGGGTGAGCCAGGGGTGCTCCGTGCTCCAGATTTGGGGTGAAGCAGGGTGCTCTGTTCCTCCAGATTTGGGGTGAGCCAGGGGTGCCCCTTTCCTCCAGATTTGGGGTGAATCTGGGTGTTCCATTCCTCCAGTTTTGGGGTGAATCGGGGGTGCTCCACGGCCTGCAGATCAGGGGTGAAGTGGGGGTGCTTTGTGGAATGGATGTTTGGGGGCGATTTGGTGATACAGAAATGTCCTGGAAATTTGGGGTGCCCTGGGGACACTCCATACTCCAGGGATGCCCCAAACCCGGATATTTGGGGTGCCCTGGGGATGCTCCAAACCCGGATATTTGGGGTGTTTGGTGATGATACAAAAATGTCCTGGAAATTTGGGGTGCCCCAGGGACATTCCAGACTTGGATATTTGGGGTTCCTGAGTGACACTCCAGGAATGCCCCAAACCCGGATTTTGGGGTGCCCTGGGGATGCTCCATGTCCTGGATATTTGGGGTGCCCCAGGTTCACCCCAAACCCGGATTTTGGGGTGCCCTGGGACGCTCCAAACCCGGATATTTGGGGTGCTCTGGGGACACTTCAGGAATGCCCCAAACCCGGATATTTGGGTGCCCCAGGTTCACTCCAAACCCGGATATTTGGAGTGCCCCAGGTTCACCCCAAACCCGGATTTTGGGGTGCCCCAAACCCGGATATTTGGGATGCCCTGGGGACGCTCCAAACCCAGATTTTGGGGTGCCCCCGGGACATTCCAAACCCGAATATTTGGGGTACTCTGGGGACACTTCAGGAATGCCCCAAACCCGGATATTGGGGTGCCCCAGGTTCACTCCAAACCCGGATATTTGGGGTGCCCCAGGTTCACCCCAAACCCGGATTTTGGGGTGCCCTGGGGACGCTCCAAACCCGGATTTTGGGGTGCTCTGGGATGCTCCATGTCCTGGATATTTGGGGTGCCCCAGGTTCACCCCAACCCCGGACTTTGGGGTGCCCCGGGACCCCCCTGTCCCCCCGGGGCTCTGACCCTCTCCCCCCCAGGGTACTCGGTGTCCTCGCTGCAGCTGCCGGGGGGGCAGCGCCTGTTGGTGGCCGGAGCCCCCCGCTTCCAGCACAAGGGCAAGGTCGTCCTCTTCCAGCTGGACCCCTCGGGCGCCGTGACGGTGGCCCAGGCGCTGGTGGGGGACCAGGTGAGGGGTGCTGGGGGGCTTGGGGGGCTCTGGGGAGGGGGGTTTGGCCCCCCCCAGAGCCTCACAGCCCCCTGCACCCCCAGATCGGCTCCTACTTCGGCAGCGAGGTGCTGGCCCTGGACCTGGAGGGAGATGGGGACAGCGAGCTGCTGCTGGTGGCAGCGCCCTCCTACCTGGGGGGGCAGGGCTGGGAGCGTGGCAGGGTCTACGTGTACCGGGTGGGGCAGGTGAGGGGGCACGGGGGGGTCTGGGGGCGTGGGGCAGGGGAGGGGGCACCGGGAGGGTGTACGTGTACCGGGTGGGGCAGGTGAGGGGGCACGGGGGGGGTCTGGGGGCGTGGGGCAGGTGGGAACCTGGGGGTGTGGGGCAGGTGAGGGGGCACCGGGAGGGTCTGGGGGCGTGGGGCAGGTGAGGGGGGCTGGGGTGGGTCTGGGGGCGTGGGGCAGATGAGAGGGCACCGGGAGGGTCTGGGGGTGTGGGGCAGGTGAGGGGGGCTGGGGTGGGGCTGGGGGCGTGGGGCAGGTGAGGGGGCACCGGGAGGGTGTACGTGTACCGGGTGGGGCAGGTGAGGGGGCACGGGGGGGTCTGGGGGTGTGGGGCAGGTGGGAACCTGGGGGTGTGGGGCAGGTGAGAGGGGCAGGAGGAGGGTCTGTGTTTATGGTGTGGGGCAGATGAGAGGACAGGTGTGGGTCTGGGGTTGTGGAGCAGGTGAGAGGGGCAGGGGGTGGTTCTGTGTTTACGGTGTGGGGCAGATGAGGGGGCTGGAGTGAGCCTGGGGGTGTGGGGCAGGTGAGAGGGGCTGAGTTGGTTCTGGGGGCGCGGGGCAGGTGAGGGGGGCAGGAAGAGGGTCTGTGTTCATGGCGTGGGGCAGGTGAGCGGGACTGGGTTGGGTCTGGGGGTTTGGGACAGGTGTGAACTTAGGGTTGTGGGGCAGGTGAGGGGGCTGGAGTGGGTCTGGGGGTGTGGGGCAGGTGAGGGGGCACCGGGAGGGTCTGGGGGTGTGGGGCAGGTGAGAGGGGCAGGAGGAGGGTGTGTGTTTATGGTGTGGGGCAGGTAAGAGGGGCTGGGGTGGGTCTGGGGGCATGGGGCAGGTGAGCTGGACTGGTTGAACTGGGGCGCACTGGGGCGGGCACCGGGCGCACCACCGCGCTGCCAAGACACTGAAGGAACTCAGGGAATGGCGGGGACGCAGCGGCACCGAGGGGGCGCCTGCCCCGTGGGGGTACCGAGGGCACCCCCTGACCCCCCAGGGCCGCCTGAGCCCCGCGGGGTCGCTGCTCCCCGAGGCGAGGCCGCAGCACTCCCGGTTCGGGTCCGCGCTGGGCGCCGTGCCCGACCTGGGCCAGGACGGGCTGGCCGGGGCCGTGGTGGGCGCTCCGCTGGAGGACGGGCACCGAGGGGCTCTCTACGTGTTCCACACCGCCCCTGGCACCCTGCTGCCCCGCCTAACGCAGGTGAGAGCGCCCGGCAGGGTGGGCACGGCCACGGGCATGCCAGAATTTGTGGTGCTGGGGTGTAGGGGTGTGCCCCGCTAATGACAGAGTGGCAAAATTAGCCTTTGTCCCACCAAAAAAAAGGAAAAAAGCCCCCAAAAAGGTTTCTCTCTATGATGAGGTGAAAAGCCACCTCATAGGACCTCCAAAAACTTGAGGGCAGCTCATTGGAGAGAAGCCAAAAAGTCCCGCCTGAAGCATCAGGTAGAAAAAGAAGAGAACAAAAGAACTAAAGTGTTTTTGTGGGAGAAAAAAAAGAGCTGAAGTGCTTTTTGAGGTGTTTTTACCTGGAGCAGACCCTCCTGCCCCAGCACACGCAGGTGAGAGCACCTGGCAGGGTGGGCACAGCCACGGGCTGGGGTGCCAGGTGTAGGGGTGTGCCCCACTAATGCCAGAGTGGCAAAATTAGCCTTTGTCCCACCAAAAAAAAAGGGAAAAAAGCTCCAAAAAAGGAAAAAAAGCCCCAAAAAAGTTTCTTTCAATGAGGTGAAAAGCCACCTCATAGGACCTCAGGGACTTCACCCAAAACTTGAGGGCAGCTCATTGAAGAGAAGCCAAAAAGTCCCGCCTGAAGCATCAGGTAGAAAAAGAAGAGAACAAAAGAACTAAAGTGTTTTTGTGGGAGAAAAAAAAGAGCTGAAGTGCTTTTTGAGGTGTTTTTACCTGGAGCAGACCCTGCTGCCCCGCCCAAACGCAGGTGAGAGCACCTGGCAGGGTGGGCACGGCCACGGGCTGGGGTGCCAGGTGTAGGGGTGTGCCCACTAATGCCAGAGTGGCAAAATTAGCCTTTGTCCCACCAAAAAAAAAGGAAAAAAAGCTCCAAAAAAAGGAAAAAAGCCCCCAAAAAGGAAAAAAAGCCCCAAAAAAGTTTCTCTCAATGAGGTGAAAAGCCACCTCATAGGACCTCAAAAAACTTGAGGGCAGCTATTTTATTTAACTTTATTTTAAAAGTTTATATTTAATTTATTTTATTTTTGCTTGATTTTATTTTTACTTGATTTTATATTTTATTTATTTTAAAGTTTATATTTATTTTATTTTTTACTTGATTTTGTATTTTATTTAACTTTATTTTAAAATTTTTGATTTATTTTATTTTCTTTTTTACTTGATTTTATATTTTAAGTTTATTTTTGAAGTTTATATTTAACTTTATTTTTATTTTCACTTGATTTCCTATTTTATTTACCTTTATTTTAAAAGCTTATATCTATTTTACTTTATTTTTTTTACTTGAATTTATTTTTACTTGAATTTAACTTTATTTTAAAGGTTTACATATATTTTATTTTCTTTTTTACTTGATTTTATATTTTATTTAACTTTAAGAGTTTATTTTTATTTTTACTTGATTTTACTGAATTTCCTGTTTTATTTACCTTTATTTTAAAAGTTTATATCTATTTTACTTGATTTTATTTTTACTTGATTTCATTTTCACTTGATTTCCTATTTTATTAACTTCATTTTAAAAGTTTATATCTATTTTACTTGATTTTATTTTCACTTGATTTCCTATTTTATTACCTTTATTTCAACATTTCCTTTATTTCAACATTTTCTATTTAAAACGGCCGATTCTGTGTTGTAAACCCCTCTGAGCCCCCAGACGAGTTTAAACCCCTCAGTTGCCGCCCCCAGCGCATCGAGGCGGCCGCGCTGGGCTGGAGCCTGCGCTACTTCGGGTCAGCGTGGACGGACGGACGGACATGGACGGGGACGGACTGGTGGACGTGGCCGTGGGGGCGCAGGGGGCGGCCGTGGTGCTGCGGTGAGCGGGGACAGGGAGGGGACAGGGAATGGGGACAGGGAGGGGGACAGGGACAGCCGGGGATGGGGACAGGGACACCATGGGGATGGGGACAGACGGGAATGGGGACAGGGACAGCCGGGGATGGGGACAGGGAATGGGGACAGGGGACACCGGGAAATGGGGACAGGGAACACCTGGGAATGGGGACAGGGGAGGGGACAGGGAGGGGACAGCGAGGGGACAGGGACAGCCGGGGATGGGGATGGGGACACCGGGAAATGGGGACAGGGACACCCTGGGAATGGGGACAGGGACAGCCAGGGATGGGGACAGGGACAAGGGACAGGGGAAGGGGGACAGGGACATGGAGAAGAGACAGCCCGGGAATGGGGACAGGGACAAGGGACAGGGACAGCCCGGGAATGGGGACAGGGACAGCCTGGGAATGGGGACAGGGACAAGGGACAGGGACAGCCCGGGAATGGGGACAGGGGAAGGGGACAGGGACACCTGGGAATGGGGATGGGGACAGGGACAGCTAGGAATGAGGACAGGGACAACCTGGGGAAGGGGACATGGAGAAGGGACATGGAGAGGGGACAGGGACACCTTGGGAATGGGGACAGGGACACCTTGGGAATGGGGACATGGAGAGGGCACAAGGACACGGAGAAAGACAGGGACACCCCGGGAGCAGGAACAGGGACACCTTGGGAATGGGGACAGGGACACTGTGGGAACGGGGACATGGAGAAAGGACAGGGAACCTCAGGAATGGGGACAGAGACACTGTGGGAATGGGGACATGGAGAGGGGACAAGGACATGGAGAAGGGACATGGACACTCCAGGAATGGGGGTGGGGACACCCTGGGAACAGGGACATGGAGAAGGGACAGGGACACCCCGGGAACAGGAACAGGGACACCTTGGGAATGGGGACATGGACAAGGGACAGGGACACCCCAGGAACAGGAACAGGGACACCTTGGGAATGGGGACAGGGACACCTTGGGAACAGGGATGTGGAGAAGGGACAGGGACACCCTGGGAACAGGAACAGGGACACCTCAGGAATGGGGACAGGGGCACCGTGGGAACGGGGACATGGAGAAGGGACAGGGACATGCAGAAGGGACAGGACACCCCAGGAACAGTGCCACGCGGGCCATGGCGCGACACTCCGTGCCTCAGTTTCCCCTGGCCAGCCCCCGCTCTGCTCCCAGAACCCTGGCGGCTCTCCCCGCGCTCAGCGGGCTCGGGCCGTGCCCGCTGAGCCGCCCGCCGTGGCCGTGCCCCGCAGGTCCCGCCGGATCCTGCGCGTGGCCGCGGCCGTGTCGGTGCAGCCGGCGGCCGTCAGCGTCACGCGGCGCAACTGCCGGCGCGGCGGCTCCGGCGCCGTCTGCCTGCGCGCCCGCCTCTGCTTCCGCGGCCACGGCCGCGGCCCCGGAGCCCCCCCCGGCCTGCCTGTGGGTGAGTGAGGGGCCCGGGGGGCTGCGGGGGGCTGGGGGGGTCCTTGGAGAGGCCCTGGATGGGTTGGGGGCACCCCAGAGCATCCCAAAGGGTTCTGGAGCATCCCAGAACATTCCAGAGCATCCCAAAGGTTCTGGAGCATCCCAAAGGGTTCTGGAGCCTCCCAAAGTGTCCTGGAGCACCCCAGAGCATTCCAGAGCATCCCAAAGGGTCCTGGAGCATTCCAGAGCATCCCAATGGGTTCTGGAGCATCCCAGAGCATCTCAGGAGCATCCCAAAGGGTTCTGGAGCATCCCAAAGGTTCTGGAGCACCCCAGAGCCATAGCAAAGGGTTCTGGAGCATCCCAGAGCATCTCAGAGTATCCCAAAGGTTCTGGAGCATTCCGGAGCATCCCAAAGGGTTCTGGAGCACCCCAGAGCCATCCCAAATGTTCTGGAGCATCCCAGAAACATCCAAAGTGTCCTGGGGGATCCCAGAGCATCCCAAAGTGTCCTGGAGCACCCCAGAGCACGCCGGAGCATCGCAAAGGGTTCTGGAGCACCCCAGAGCATCTCAGGAGCATCCCAGAGCCATCCCAAAGGTTCTGGAGCATCCCAAAATGTCCTGGAGCACCCCAGAGCATCCCAGAGCATCCCAAAGGGTTCTGGAGGCACCCCAGAACATCCCAAAGGTTCTGGAGCATCCTAAAGGGTTCTGGAGCACCCCAGAGCCATAACAAAGTGTCCTGGAGCATCCCAGAGCCATCCCAAATGTTCTGGAGCATTCCAAGATCATCCCAAAGGGTCCTGGAGCCTCCCAAAGTGTCCTGGAGCACCCCAGAGCCATCCCAAAGGGTCCTGGAGAATCCAGAGCCATCCCAAAGGGTCCTGGAGCCTCCCAGAGTGTCCAGAGCCATCCCAAAGGGCGCTGGGAGTGTCCCGGCCCCTGAGGCGCCCCTGTCCCGCAGCTCTCCGCTACAACGTGTCCCTGGAGGAGCAGCTCCCGGGCTCGCGGGCCGCCTTCGACGCGGGCGGCCGGCGGCTGCTGCGGCGCCGCGTGGAGCTCGCTGCGGGCGGGCAGAGCTGCGCCCGCGTGCCCTTCCACGTCCTGGTGAGTCCCGGCGGCCCCGCGGCGGGGGTCCCGCGGCAGCCGGGCTGACGGGACCCCCCCGGCCCCGCAGGACACCTCGGAGTACCTGCGGCCCCTGAGCCTCAGCCTCAGCTGGGCGCTGGACGCGGCCGCCGGGCCCGTGCTGGACGCGGCGGCTCCCACCTCGCTGCGCAAACTGGTGCGTGCTGGGAGGGGGTGGTGGGGTGGGGGCTGGGGGCACTGGGGTGGCACTGGGGTCGCTCCCGGGCACTGGGGTCACACTGGGGTTATCCCCAAGCACTGGGATCACTCCCGGGTACTGGGATCATACTGGGATCGCCCCCAGACTCTGGGATCACACTGGGGTCACCCCTGGGCACTGGGATCACTCCCGGGTACTGGGATCACACTGGGATCACCCCCAGACTCTGGGATCACACTGGGATCACCCCTGGGCAGTGGGATCACCCCTGGATCACCCCTGGGCACTGGGATCACACTGGGGTCACCCCCGGGCACTGGGATCACACTGGGGTCACCCCCAGACTCTGGGATTGCACTGGGATCACCCCTGGACCCCAGGATCACCCCCAGACTTTGGGATCATCCCCAGACACTGGGATCACCCCCTGGGAACTGGGATCACACTGGGATTGTTGCTGGGTACTGGGGTCACACTGGGATCACCCCAGGGCACTGGGATCACACTGGGGTCACCCCCAGACTCTGGGATCACACTGGGGTCACCCCTGGGCTCTGGGATCTCCCCCTGGGCACTGGGGTCACACTGGGATCACCCCCAGACTTTGGGATCATCTCCAGACACTGGGATCACCCCCTGGGAACTGGGATCACACTAGGATTGCTCCTGGGCACTGGGATCACCCCCAGGCACTGGGATCGCACTGGGATCCTCCCCGGGGCACTGGGATCAGCACCAGGATCACCCCCCGGGCATGGGGATCACTCCCAGACTTTGGGATCACACTGGGATCACCCCTGGGCACTGGGGTCACCCCTGGGCACTGGGATCTCTCCCTGGGCACCGGGGACACCCCTGGACCCCAGGATCACCCCTGGGCACTGGCATCACCCTGGGATCACCCCCAGACTCTGGGATCACCCCCGGATCACCCCTGGCTCCTTCCAGATCCCGTTTTTCAAGGACTGCGGCGACGACGACGAGTGCGTCACCGACCTGGTGCTCAAGGCCACCACGGACATCGTGGGCTCCAGGTACCCCTGGTGTCCCCCCAGTGTCCTCGTGGTGTCCCTGGGACCCCAAGAGCCCCCCGTGACCCCCCTGGCCTCCAGGCAGAGCCCCTACATCCTGCGGAAGGGCCGGAGGAGGATGCTGGTGGAGGTGGAGCTGGAGAACCGGCAGGAGAACGCCTACAACGCCAGCCTGTGGCTGCACCTGCCTGGGAACCTCCACTTCTCCAGCCTCGTGCTCCAGGTACAGCCTGGGGGGAGCCCGATCCCTGAGGAGCCCCACCAAGTGCCTAAGGAACCCCTCCAAAGTGTCCCACCAAGTCCCTGAGGAGCTCCTCCAAAATGTCCCACCAAGTGCCTAAGGAACCCCTCCAAAGTGTCCCACCAAGTCCATGAGGAGCTCCTCCAAAATGTCCCACCAAGTCCCTGAGGATCTCCTCCAAAGTGTCCCACCAAGTCCCTGAGGATCTCCTCCAAAATGTCCCACCAAGTCCATGAGGAGCTCCTCCAAAGTGTCCCACCAAACCCATGAGGAGTGCTCCAAAATGTCCCACAAAATCTCTCCAAAATGTCCCACCAAATCCGTGAGGAGTGCTCCAAAGTGTCCCACCAAATCCATGAGGAGCCCCTCCAAAGTGTCCCACCAAATCCCTACAAAATGTCCCACCAAGTTCCTGAGGAGCCCCTCCAAAATCTCCCCCCAGGGTAAAGGTGGAGACCCAGGTCTTTGGAGAACCTCTGGGTCATCCTTGTCCCAGCCCATTGCAGGTGGGATGGGTTGGAGTCCCTTGGGTCCCCAAACCCATTTCAAGGGGGGGGTCCACGGTGTCCCCAACCTCTCCCAGCTGGCAGCTGGGGCTCCATGGTGTCCCCAACCTCTTCATGTGGGACATGGGGCTCCACAGTGTCCCCAACTCCTCCCAGGTGGGAACTGGGGCTCCATGGTGTCCCCAGGTGGGAATTGGGGTCCGTGGTGTCCCCAGCTCCTCCCAGGTGGGAATTGGGGTCCGTGGTGTCCCCAGCTCCTCCCAGGTGGCAGATCATGTTCTGCAGGTGCCCTGTGGCCCCCCAGGGGTCCATTGCTGCCACCCCCCCGTGTCCCAAGCCCCCCATCTCCACGTCCCCGTGGTGTCCCCCGGCAGGAGCCCAGCTCGGTGAAGTTGGAGTGCTCAGCCCTGGGCGGGCACCGCCGGCGCTGCAGCGTGGGGTACCCCGTGTTCCGCTCGCAGGCCAAGGTAGGACCCCCAGAGACCCCCAGGGAACCTCGGCTTCTCCAGCCTGGGGGGAGCCCAAGTCCCTGAGGAGCCCTTCAAAATCTCCATCAAATTCCTGAGGAGCCCCTCCAAACTCTCCAGCAAATCCCTGAGGAGCACCTCCCAACTGTCCCACCAAACCCATGAGGAACTACTCCAATCTGTCCCACCAAATCCCTCCAAACTCTCCACCAAATCCCTGAGGAACCCCTCCAAAATGTCCCAGCAAATCCCTCCAAACTCCTACCAAATCCTTGAGCAGCTCCCCTGAAGTGTCCCACCAAATCCATGAGGAACTTCTCCAATCTGTCCCACCAAATCCCTCCGAACTCTCCACCAAACCCCTGAGAAGCACCTCCAAAATGTCCCACCAGATCCCTCCCAACTGTCCCACCAAATTTGTGAGGAGTCTCTCCAAATTCTCCCACCAAATCCATGAGGAGCTCCCCCAAACTGTCCCACCAAATCCGTGAGGAGCTCCTCTAAACTCTCCACCAAATTCATGAGGAACTACTCCAAACTGTCCCACCACATCCCGCCAAGTCCCTCCAAACCCTCCACCAAATCCCTGAGGAACCCCTCCAAAATGTCCCAGCAAATCCCTCCAAACTCCTACCAAATCCTTGAGCAGCTCCTCTGAAGTGTCCCACCAAATCCATGAGGAACTTCTCCAATCTGTCCCACCAAATCCCTCCGAACTCTCCCACCAAATCCGTGAGGAGTCTCTCCAAAATGTCCCACCAAATCCGTGAGAAGCTCCTCCAAACTGTCCTACCAAATCCATGAGGAACTACTCCAAACTCTCCCACCAAATCCGTGAGAAGCTCCTCCAAACTCTCCACCAAACCCATGAGGAACTACTCCAAACTGTCCCACCAAATCCCTCCAAACTCTGCTATCCAATCCCTGAGGAACCTCTCCAAAGTGTCCCACCAAATCCCTGAGGACCTCCTCCAAACCCCTGAGAAGCACCTCCAAACTGTCCCACCAAATACCTCCAAACTCTTCCACCAAATCCCTGAGGAGCTCCCCCAAACTGTCCCACCAAATCCATGAGGAGTCTCTCCAAACTGTCCCACCAAATCCATGAGGAGTCTCTCTAAACTGTCCCACCAAATCCATGAGGAGTCTCTCCAAACTGTCCCACCAAATCCATGAGGAGTCTCTCCAAAATGTCCCACCACATCCCGCCAAATCCCTCCAAACTCTCGCACCCAATCCGTGAGGGGTCCCTCCGGAGTGTCCCCCCCCAGTCCCTGAGGAGGGTCCCGTCCCCCAAAGCCCCTCGGGACCCCCAAGCCCCCTCGCCCCCAGGTGTCCTTCACGCTGGAGCTGGAGTTCAGCTGCTCCGTGCTGCTGGACCGCGCCGAGCTCACGCTCCGGGCCACCAGGTATGGGCGGGGCCGAGTCCTGGGGGGGCGTGGCTGATCCCTGGGGGGGCGTGGCTGATCCCTGGGGGGGCGTGGCTGATCCCTGGGGGGGCGTGGCTGATCCCTGGGGGGGGCGTGGCTGATCCCTGGGGGGGCGTGGCTGATCCCTGGGGGGCGTGGCTGATCCCTGGGGGGCGTGGCCGAGCCCTGGGGGGCGTGGCCGAGCCCTGGGGGGCGTGGCCGAGCCCTGGGGGGCGGGACCGAGCCCTGGGGGGCGGGGCCGATCCCTGGGGGCGGGGCTGGGATTTGGGGGACACTCCCCAGTGTCCCCCCCAATCCCCTCCAGTGACAGCACCGAGGTGACGCCGCAGGACAACGAGGTCCGGCTGTCCGTCCCCATCCGCTACGAGGCCAGCCTGTTCCTGTCCAGGTGGGGCTGGGGGGGGGCACACGGGGGGGGTGAGCCCCCCAATGTGACCCCCCAAAAAAAGGCACCGACCTGCAGAGTGGGGGGGGGTCAGGGAAGGGACCCCCATGTGTGTGAGGGTGTCACAAGAGGGGATGTGACCCCCCCTGTGTGCGCCCCTCCCCAAAAAACACCGACCTGCAGAGTGAGGGGGTCACAGGGGGGTCAGGGAATGGGGTGACCCCCCCGTGGCCCCCCAAAACCACCACCCTGCACAGTGGGGGGGTCACAGAAGGGGACACCCGTGATGGATGTGACCCCTCTGTGCACCCCCTCCCCAAAAACACCAACCTGCAGAGTGAGGGGGGGTCAGGGAGGGGGCCCCCCCCGAGTGGGGGGGTCACAGAGAGGGGGTCAGGGAGGGTGACACCCCCATGGATGCGTTCTGTCCCCCCAAAAAACACCACCCTGCACAGTGGGGGGGTCACAGAAGGGGACACCCATGATGGATGTGACCCCTCTGTGCACCCCCTCCCCAAAAAACACCGACCTGCAGAGTGAGGGGGGGTCACAAAGGTGGGGGGTCAGGAAGGGGGTGACACCCCCACCATGGATGTGTCCCCCCCCCAAAAAAACACCAACCTGCAGAATGAGGGGGGGTCACTGATGGGGACACCCGTGATGGATGTGACCCCTCTGTGCACCCCCTCCCCAAAAACACCAACCTGCAGAGTGAGGGGGGGTCAGGGAGGGGGCCCCCCCGAGTGGGGGGGTCACAGAGAGGGGGTCAGGGAGGGTGACACCCCCATGGATGCGTTCTGTCCCCCCAAAAAACACCACCCTGCACAGTGGGGGGGTCACAGAAGGGGACACCCATGATGGATGTGACCCCTCTGTGCACCCCCTCCCCAAAAAACACCGACCTGCAGAGTGAGGGGGGGTCACAAAGGTGGGGGGTCAGGAAGGGGGTGACACCCCCACCATGGATGTGTCCCCCCCCCAAAAAAACACCAACCTGCAGAATGAGGGGGGGTCACTGATGGGGACACCCATGATGGATGTGACCCCTCTGTGCACCCCCTCCCCAAAAACACCAACCTGCAGAGTGAGGGGGGGTCAGGGAAGGGGCCCCCCCGCG
Organism: Passer domesticus; assembly: GCF_036417665.1. NCBI lineage: Eukaryota > Metazoa > Chordata > Aves > Passeriformes > Passeridae > Passer > Passer domesticus. The sequence goes on from NC_087505.1 coordinate 1,240,651, forward strand.
TAGGGGGGTCACAGAGGGGGGGTCAGGGAGTGGGGTGACCCCCCCGTGCCCCCCCAGCACCACCACCCTGCACCGCTACGAGCTTCACCCCCTGGCCCCCCTCACCGCCAGCCCCGGCCCCGAGTTCAGCACCGCAGTCAAGGTGAGCAGATGAGGATGATGATGATGATGATGATGATGATGGGCACGGGGGGGGGGCAGCCCTGCTTCACCCCCCCCCCCAAAAAAACCCCCCAATCCAGGTGCAGAATTTGGGGTGCTACCCCCTGGAGAACGTGACCCTGCACATGGCCCTGCCCGCGCTGGGCCACGCCGGGGCCACCATGCTGGCTGTCACCGAGGTGCTGCCCGACAACGTGAGTTGGGGGACACCGGGGGGGACATCGGGGGGTCCCCGTGTCCCCTGAGCCCCCCCCGTGCCCCCCCCTCAGGCCACCTGCAGGCTGCACCCCCCCGATAAAGGGACCCCGGTGGTGCCGGTGCCCCCCGAGGAGCTGCCGAGCACAGAGAGGCTGGTAGGGCTGGGGGGGTCCCCAAAACTGCCAGGGGGTTTGGGGGGGTCCCCAGCACTCCAGGGGGTTTGGGGGGCTTAGGGGAGTCCCCACACTCCCAGGGGCTTTGGGGGTTCAGGGCTTTGGGGGCTCAGGGGGGTCCCCACCATTTCCAGGGCTTTGGGGGGCTCAGGGATTTGGGGGGCTAGGGGGGTCCCCAGGGCTTTGGGGTCTCAGGGGGTCCCCAGCACTCCCAGGGGCTTTGGGGGGCTCAGGGATTTGGGGGTTATGGGGGGTCCCCAGCACTCCCAGGGGGTTGGGGGGCTCAGGGCTTTGGGGGTTCAGGGGGTCCCCACACTCCCAGGAGATTTGGGGGCTCGGGGAGTCCCCAGCACTCCCAGGGGCTTTGGGGGGCTCGGGGGGAGTTTTGGGGGGCTCAGGGGGTCCCACACTCCCAGGGGCTTTGGGGTTCTGGGGATCCCCAGCACTCCCAGGGGCTTTGGGGGGCTCCCGGGGGTTTTGGGGGCTCAGAGGGTCCCCAGCACTCCCGGGTGATTTGGGGGGCTCCCAGGGCTTTGGGGTTCAGGGGTCCCCACGCTCCCAGGGGGTTTGGGGGCTCAGGGATTTGGGGGTTTTGGGGGGGGTCCCCACACTCCCAGGGGCTTTGGGGGGCTCGGGGGGAGTTTTGGGGGGCTCAGGGGGTCCCACGCTCCCAGGGTTTTGGGGTTCAGAGGGTCCCACGCTCCCAGGGATTTGGGGCTCAGGGGTCCCCACGCTCCCAGGGGTTTTGGGGGGCTCCCAGGGTTTTGGGGCTCAGGGGTCCCCACGCTCCCAGGGGTTTGGGGGTTCAGGGATTTGGGGGCTCAGGGGGTCCCCACCATTTCCAGGTGATTTGGGGGGCTCCCAGGGATTTGGGGCTCAGGGGTCCCCACGCTCCCAGGGGTTTTGGGGGGCTCCCAGGGTTTTGGGGCTCAGGGGTCCCCACGCTCCCAGGTGATTTGGGGGGCTCAGGGGGTCCCCAGCAGTCCCAGGGGTTTGGGGGGCTCAGGGATTTGTGGGTTTTGGGGGGGGTCCCTGCACTCCCAGGGGTTTTGGGGGTTCAGGGGGTCCCACACTCCCAGGAGCTTTGGGGGGCTCAGGGATTTGGGGGTTTTGGGGGGCTCCCAAGGCTTTGGGGCTCAGGGGTCCCCACGCTCCCAGGGGGTTTGGGGGCTCAGGGCTTTGGGGCTCAGGGGTCCCCACGCTCCCGGGGGTTTGGGGGCTCAGGGCTTTGGGGCTCAGGGTCCCCCCTCCCCCGTGGCCAGGACTGCTCCAACAGCCGCTGCCAGGAGCTGCGCTGCAGCCTGGCCGGGCTGGGCCGGGGCGGCGGCGCCGCCGTGCAGCTCCGCAGGAGCCTCCACGAGAGATTCTTCAGCACGGTGAGCCAAGGTCATTGAAACTGAGTCAGAAAATTGTTTGTGTTCCTTTTTAGTATTAGGTGTTTATTAAAATCATAATAAAATGTTCGTTTTAAATTTTATTGTGTTATTATGTAGTGTAATTTTATGGTTTTATTTAATTTTGATATTGTTTTATTTAATTTTGTTATTGTTTTAGTTAATTTTATTAGTGTATTATGTTTTATTTTTATTGTATTTTATTAGCTTATTTAATGTTATTGTATTTAATTTTATTATTGTTGTATATAATCATTATATATATAATAATATATATAATATATATTATATTTAATAATTATATATAACAATTCTATATAATTATTATGTATTATATTTTAATTTTATTTTGTTGCTTCATTTAATTTTATTTGTATTGTTTTTAATTTAATTATTGTTATATTATATTATAAAATATATATTATAAAATTTATTGTTACATTACATTGTATTATATATTATATTATATTATATTATATTATATTATATTATATTATATTATATTATTTTTTATTTTATTGTTTAATTTAATTTTATCATTATTATATTTAATTTTATTATTGTTTTATTTAACTTTATTATTATTTTCTTTACATTTATTATTATTTTCTTTAATTTTATACATATTCAATTTAATTATATTATATTTAATTATATTATATTATATTATATTATATTATATTATATTATATTATATTATATTATATTAATGTTATATTATATTATATTATATTAATGTTATATTATATTATTTTTTATTTTATTGTTTTATTTAATTTTATCATTATTATATTTAATTTTATTATTGTTTTATTTAACTTTATTATTATTTTCTTTAATTTTATTATTATTTTCTTTAATTTTATACATATTCAATTTAACTTTATTTCATTTTCTGCTCCAATCCGTGCCCTGCTGTCTGTTTTTTTCCCATTTTTCCCCATTCCCAGCTGAAATTCCGGAGCCTGAGGATCGTCAGCAGCGTCTGGCTGGGGGTCGGGGGGGGGCTGCTGGTGCTGGAGGAGGGGGCTCAGCGCAGGGAGGTGGGACCCCCCCAGCTCCCCATCCCCCCATCCCTGGTTCCCTCCCCAAATTCCAATTTTCCCCCCCCAAATTCCCATTCCCCCCCCCCCCCAAATTCCCATTTCCCCCCCTCATCCCTGTTTCCCTCCCCAAATTTCCCTCTTTCCCCATCCCTCAATCCTGGTTTTTCCCTCCCAAATTCCCTGTTCCCCCATCCCCATTTTTCCCCCCCATTTTCCCATTTTTTCCCCCAAAATTCCCATTTTCCCCCATTTTTCTCCCAATTTCCCCATTTCCCCCCCCCCAAATCCCCCTTTTTCCCCCCTCAATTCCCCATTTCCCCCCCCAAATTCCCTATTTTCCCCCCCAAAATCCCCATTCCGCCCCAAATCCCCATTTTTATCCCCCCTAAATCCCCATTTTTTCCCCTAGATCCCCATTCCCCCCCCCAATTTCACATTTTTCCCCAAATCCCCATTTTTCCCCCCAGAATCCCCATTTTTTCCCCCAAAATCCCCATTTTTCCCCCAATTTCCCATTTTCCCCCAATTTCCCATTTCCCCCCCCCAATTTCCCATTTTTATCCCCAAAATTCCAATTTTTTCCCCCAAAATTCCAATTTTTTCCCCCTCAAATCCCCATTTTACCCACAAAAATCCCCATTTTTTTCCCCCCAATTTCCCATTTTTATCCCCCAAATCCCCATTCTTCCCCCCAATTTCCCATTTTTCCCCCCAAATCCCCATTTTCCCCCCAAATCCCCATTCCCCCCCAAATCCCCATTTCCCCCCCCAATTTCCCATTTTTCCCCCCAATTTCCCATTCTTCCTCCCCCAATTTCCCATTTTTATCCCCAAAATTCCCATTCCCCCCCCAAAATTCCATTTTTTCCCCCCCAAATCCCCATTTCCCCTCCCACTTTCCTGTTTTTCCCCCCCAATTTCCCATTCTTCCCCCCAATTCCCCATTTCTCCTCCCCAAATCCCCATTTCCCCCCCCAAAATCCCCATTTTCCCCCCCAAAATCCCCATTTTCCCCCCCAAAATCCCCATTTCCCCCCCCAAAATCCCCATTTTTCCCCCCAAATCCCCATTTTTTCCCCCATTTCCCCAGCTGGTGCTGGAGGTGCTGCGGGGCCGCCGCGTGCCCGTGTCCCTCTGGATCCTGGGGGGCAGCGCCCTGGGGGGGCTCCTGCTGCTGGCCCTGCTCAGCCTGGGCCTCTGGAGGGTGAGGGGGCACCCGGGGGTGGCACCCGGGGGTGGCACCGGGGGGGACACCGGGCACCCAGGGGGGACACCCAGGGGTGACAATGAGGGGGAGCACAGTGGCACCAAGGGGGGCATGATGGCACCTTGGGGTGACACTGAGTGGGAGCACGATGGCATTGAGTGGTGACACTAGGGTTGGGCACGGTGGCACCTTGGGGTGACACTGAGGGCGGGGCACAGTGGCACCTTGGGGTGACAATGAGGGGAGGGGGCATGGTGTCACCTTGGGAGGGTCACAGTGTCACCCTGGGGGAGGGAAGGGTCCATTCCCCATTCCCATTTCCCATTCCCATTCCCCATTCCCATTCCCATTCCCCATTCCCCATTCCCCATTCCCCATTCCCATTTCCCATTCCCATTCCCCATTCCCATTCCCATTCCCCATTCCCATTCCCCATTCCCCATTCCCCATTCCCCATTCCCATTTCCCATTCCCATTCCCCATTCCCATTCCCATTCCCCATTCCCATTCCCCATTCCCCATTCCCATTTCCCATTCCCATTCCCCATTCCCATTCCCATTCCCCATTCCCATTCCCATTCCCCATTCCCCATTTCCCATTCCCATTCCCCATTCCCACCCCTCCTCTCCCCCAGCTGGGATTCTCCTCCCACCCAAAGCCCTCCCAGGAGGAGGAGGAGGAGGATGTTGTCACCTTGGGAGGGTCACAATGTCACTTTGGGAGGGTCACAGTGTCACCCTGGGGGAGGGACGGGTCCATTCCCTGTTTTCCATTTTCCATCCCCATTCCCCATTCCCCATTCCCATCCCTCCTCTCCCCCAGCTGGGATTCTCCTCCCACCCAAAGCCCTCCCAGGAGGAGGAGGAGGATGAGGATGTTGTCACCTTGGGAGGGTCACGGTGTCACCTTGGGAGGGTCACGATGTCACTCTGGGAGTGTCACCCTGGGGGAGGGACGGGTCCATTCCCTGTTTTCCATTTTCCATCCCCATTTCCCATTCCCCATTCCCCATTCCCATTTCCCATCCCCATTCCCATCCCTCCTCTCCCCCAGCTCGGATTCTTCTCCCACCCAAATCCCTCCCGGGAGGAGGAGGAGGAGGATGAGGATGTTGTCACCTTGGGAGGGTCACGGTGTCACCCTGAGGGAGGGACGGGTCCATTCCCCATTCCCATTCCCCATTCCCCATTTCCCATTTCCATTCCCCATTCCCCATTCCCATCCCTCCTCTCCCCCACCCGGGATTCTTCCACCCAAAACCCTCCTGGGAGGAAGAGGAGGAGGAGGAGGATGAGGATGCCATTTTGGGAGGGTCACAGTGTCACTTTGGGAGGGTCACAGTGTCACCCTGGGGGAGGGAAGGGTCCATTCCCTGTTTTCCATTTTCCATTCCCATTCCCCATTCCCATTCCCCATTCCCCATTCCCCATTTCCCATTCCCATTCCCATCCCTCTTTTCCCCCCAGCTCGGATTCTTCTCCCACCCGAAGCCCTCCCGGCAGGAGGATGAGGAGGATGAGGACGAAGAGCACTGAGGTGACAGCTCTGCTGGTGGCACAAGGACATCCCCGTGACCCTCTGGGCCACGTCCCAAGGTTTGGGATCGGTGCAGGGATGACAAGGACGCGCTGGAGCCCCCCGAGGATGGAGCAGGGGACAGCTGGGCGTGGGAGAAGCGGGAACGGCCTGGAATGGAGCAGCTCCAGCAATAAAGCTGCAGCCTGGGGAACTGCTGGCAGCTGGAATGTTCCTTCATCCAGGGGGAAAACCTGGAATGATCCCAGATGGGACACAGAGGGAGGGGGAGATCCAAACCCCAGCCCCTGCTCGAAGCCAGGTCAAAGCCAGGCTCAAATCCTGGTCAAAGCCAGGTCAAATCCAGGCTCAAAGCCAGGCTCAAATCCTGGTCAAATCCAGGCCAAATCCAGGCTCAAATCCTGGTCAAAGCCAGGTCAAAGCCAGGCTCAAATCCAGGCTCAAAGCCAGGCTCAAAACCTGGTCAAAGCCAGGCTCAATCCCAGGCCAAATCCAGGCTCAAATCCAGGTCAAATCCTGGTCAAATCCAGGCCCAAATCTAGGCTCAAATCCTGGTCAAAGCCAGGCCAAATCTAGGCTCAAATCCTGATCAAATGCAGGCTCAAATCCAGGTTCAAAACCAGGCTCAAAACCAGGTCAAAGCCAAGTCAAATCCAGGCCAAATCCAGGCCCAAATCTAGGCTCAAATCCAGGTCAAATCCTGGTCAAATCCAGGTCAAATCTGGTCAAATCCAGGTCAAAGCCAGGCTCAAATCTAGGCTCAAATCCAGGTCAAATCCAGGCTCAAATCCTGCTCAAATCCTGGTCAAATCCTGGTCAAATCCAGGCTCAAAACCAGGCTCAAATCCAGACTCAAAGCCAGGCTCAAATCCAGGATTTTGAGGATCAGGAATCTTGGAATTCCTGATTTCCAGCAGGATGTGGAAGAGGGAAGAAGTGGAAGCAGGAAATGAGTGGGGAAAAGAAGTGGAAAAAGGGAAATTTCTGACCCCCTCCAGAAATCCCCATCACCAGGGCAGCTGGAAATGCTGGAGAAGAGAAAAGCACTGGGATAAATTTATAAATCCAGCTGAATTTTCCTAATTTTGTAGATCCAGGCCTGTCCTAGGATTGGGGTGTCCCAGGGCAGGGAGGGAGGACAGGGACAAAGTGTCCAGGAGGTGTTGGGATCCCCAACCTTGGGGGAAAACTGAGCAAATCGGGGTTTTCCTTCCCAAAAAAGCTTTTTCTGAGCTCATTTCTGCCCCCTCCCAAGCTCCTGCCCCAATTTCCCAGCTCCAAGGATGATTTGGGAATGGGAATTCATTGAGAAAGGCCTTTATTGGACGGAAGAGCAAAGAAAAATCAGGAATTAAATCCACGTGGGTGTGGAACCACTGAGCCCAAGGGGTTTGGGAACGTGGGAGGGGGGTCACAACGTCCCCCCCCAAAGGGCAGCCAGTGGATCCCACGAGGATGAGGAAAATCCCAGGATTCAGACCTGGAAAAGTCACAGGAAATGGGAAACAAAACCCCCAAAACCACCAAATCATCAGGAAAAAGAAAGAGTTTCCTTAAGTTATGGGGGGGGGAGTGGTCCAGAATTCCTGCCTGGAATGACTCGTGGGGGGGTTTGGACACACCTGGGGCCACAGGCAACGTGGAAAAGGGTCAGAAAAACCCCAAATCAACCCCAAAAATAGTCCAGGATGAGCCAAAATCCTGCTCAGAGCATTCCTGATACCACAGCGTCCCCAGAGCCTTTCCCGGGGGCTCCTGAGGGTCCAACCCCCCCCTAAGGAAGGCTTCCAGAACCTTCCTTCTCCCACCTGCCATGATTTCACAGACCCCCAAGGATTCCATCCCAAAACGGGGCAATAAAAATCTCTCGTGGCTGCAATTCCAATCTCCTGGAGTGCAGGAAGATCCCAAAAATCCCCTTTTTTTTACCCCAACCTTTTTCCAGAGAAGGCGACGAGGGGGGACTGGGAGCCCCTCTTTGGATCAAAAACCAAACCCAAAAACCAACCAAACCTTTCCTGCTACAAAAAAAAATGAAATCAAATCACTCCCAAAAATCCCCCAATTTAGGGCTAACGAGGCAATTCCGTGGAGCAGAAGGAGAAATTCCTGGGAGGAGAGCGCTCGGTGCCGCAATCCCACAGGGCGGGCCCCCAAATTCCTGCTACTCAAGGGGGGGGTTTGTTGGAATTCTCAATGTACACCTCGAGTCTGGGATGCCTCTGGAAGCTTCTGGAATGTTCCAGAACTTTTCAGGAGGGTCAGAAAGTCCATCTCTCCTGCACGGGGCTGTCGGAGGAGTCGGGGTTTGGGATTTGCCTGCTGGAATCTTCGCCCTTCAGGCTCTTCCTGCACACAGGACACGTGTCATGCTGTGGGGGAAACACAAAGTTTTTACCCCAAAATGCTGAAAATTTAAATTTTCTGTGCTGATCCAACAAGGAAATGTGAGGTTTGACATGAAGGCGTGGAGAAAAATTCCAAATTTTTTTCCTAACGCTGAAGATCGGGGCGGAAAAATTCGAGTTTAAGGTTTGAGCATGCAGTAATTTATGTTTATATTTAATATTTGTGAGGCAAAATAGAAATTTTAGGACAATTAGTTTAGTTTTAGGAAGTTTTTCACTTTCTTCTTTATGAGTTTGAGTAGTTGGAAATAATTAATTAGAAATAATTAATTAGAAAAAATGAATTAGAAAAGTCTGCATTGCGGGCTTGGTTTTTCACCTTTGTAAGTTTGAATAGTTAGAAATAATTCATTAGAAAAAAATAATTAATTAGAAAAGTTTGCATTGCGGGCTTGGTTTTTCACCTTTTTTGTAAGTTTGAGTAGTTAGAAATAATTAATTAGAAAAACAGAATTAATTAGAAAAGTTTGCATTGCGGGCTTGGTTTTTCACCTTCTTCTTTGTAAGTTTGAGTAGTTAGAAATAATTAATTAGAAATAATTAATTATAAAAGTCTGCATTGCGGGCTTGGTTTTTCACCTTTGTAAGTTTGAATAGTTAGAAATAATTAATTAGAAAAAAATAATTAATTAGAAAAGTTTGCATTGCGGGCTTGGTTTTTCACCTTCTTTTTTGTAAGCTTGAGTAGTCAGAAATAATTAATTAGTAAGGAATAATTAATTAGAAAAGTCTGCATTGCGGGCTTGGGTTTTCACCTTCTTCTTTGTAAGTTTGAGTAGTCAGAAATAATTAATTATAAAAGTCTGCATTGCGGGCTTGGTTTTTCACCTTCTTTTTTGTAAGCTTGAGTAGTTAGAAATAATTAATTAGAAATAAATAATAAATTAGAAAAGTCTGCATTTTAACCTAGTTATTAGGTTAAAAACACAAATAATTGAAGTGTCAATCCTTAATTGGACATTTTGGCCTTAAAGACCTTCAAGAGAAAATGAGGGTTTATTTTGTAGCTTGTTAATTGAATATTGCACAACTCATCACCCAATAAATGTAATATATTCTATTGTGTGTATAATACAGATGAGAAATTGGAGCTCAAACCCAAAATTCCACCTCCTAACACAAAAATAAAAGATCAAACCATGAAGATAGGATTTTTTTTTGGGGGATTTTACCAGCTCCAGCCAGGGCACGATGCAGCTGCTGTGGAAGACGTGGTTGCAGGGGAGCTGCCGGACCTGCTCGGCCACGGTGTAATCCTCCTTGCACACGGGGCACTCCAGCCCTGTGTCTGTGGAAAACAGGGAGTCAGGGCCAGGAAAAAGGGATCGGGGATGGGGAGGGGCTTCTGTGGGGTCGGCTCAGGGTGGGGGGTGGGGGGAGTAAAGGGGTCGCGGCAGGAAGGGGGGTGCTGGGGTTTGTGGGTGGTTGGTGGAGGATGGAGGGAAGGAAATGCTGCCAGGGATCAAGGGATCCTGACAGGGATCAAGGAATCCTGACATGGATCAAGGAATTCCTGACAGGATCCATCCATCCATCCATCATCCATCCAAAATCCTCTGGGAACATGAGCTCATCCAGGGATCAAGGGATCCTGACAGGGATCAAGGGAATCCTGCCAGGGATCAAGGGAATCCTGCCAGGGATCAAGGAATTCCTGACAGGGATCAAGGAATTCCTGACAGGGATCAAGGGAATCCTGACAGGGATCAAGGGAATCCTGCCAGGGATCAAGGAATTCCTGACAGGGATCAAGGAATTCCTGACAGGGATCAAGGGAATCCTGACAGGGATCAAGGAATTCCTGCCAGGGATCAAGGAATTCCTGACAGGGATCAAGGAATTCCTGACAGGGATCAAGGGAATCCTGACAGGGAATCAGGGAATTCCTGACAGGGATCAAGGAATTCCTGACAGGAATCAAGGAATCCTGACAGGGATCAAGGAATTCCTGACAGGGATCAAGGAATCCTGACAGGGATCAAGGAATTCCTGACAGGGATCAAGGGAATCCTGACAGGGATCAAGGAATTCCTGACAGGAATCAAGGAATCCTGACAGGGATCAAGGAATTCCTGACAGGGATCAAGGAATCCTGATAGGGATCAAGGAATTCCTGACAGGGAATCAAGGAATCAAGGGAATCCTGACAGGGATCAAGGAATTCCTGACAGGGATCAAGGGAATCCTGCCAGGGAATCAGGGAATCAAGGAATTCCTGCCAGGATCCATCCACACAAAATCCTCTGGGCACATGAGCTCATCCAGGGATCAAGGAATTCCTGCCATGATCCATCCACACAAAATCCATGGGGGATGGAGCACCCAGGGATCGAGGAACCCCTGAGCTCCTTTGGTGACCCCGGGGATCCTTGGATATTCAGAATTCCATGATTTCTGGCCTCTCTGTGGGCTCAGCCACGTGGAACTGCAGCTGCTCCTCGGCTTCCCAGAAAAGAGGAGGACAGGAGGGTGTGGAAAACCACAGGATAAAAATGTCCTGGGTGGAATTGTCTGCTTTGACCACAATGGAGGAGTTGGGTTCCGGGAGGGGAGGGATCCTGGGCTGAAAAATTCATGGGATTTTGGACTGCAAAGCCAGGATTGCTCTGAGACACCTCCCAGGCAGAATTCCATGGCAATTCCAGAGCAGAGCGTGGGGAGAGCTGGTCTGAGAGGGAAGGAGGGGTTGAGAGCAAAACCAGGGATTTGGGAGGGGAAAATCATCGTAGGGAGGGGAAAATCATCATGGGGAGGGGAAAAAAACATAATGGAGAGGGGAAAATTATCATTGGGAGGGGAAAAAAACATAATGGGGAGGGGAAAATTATCATTGGGAGGGGAAAAAAAACATTGTGGGGAGGGGAAAATCATTGTGGGGAGGGGGAAATTATCATGGGGAGGGGAAAAAAAACCATCGTGGGGAGGGGAAAAAAACATAACGGGGAGGGGGAAATCATGGGGAGGGGTAAAAAAACATCATGGAGAGGGGAAATCATCATGAGAAGGGGAAAAAAACCATGATGGGGAGGGGAAAATCATTGTGAGGAGGGGAAAAAAATCATCGTGGGGAGGGGGAAATCATCATGGGGAGGGGAAAAAACATAATAGGGATGGGAAAATCATCGTGGGGAGGGGAAAGAAAACATCATGGGAAAATCATGGGGACAGGAAAATCATCATGGGGAGGGGAAAAAAACCATCATGGGGAGGGGAAAATTATTGTGGGGAGGGGGAAATTATCGTGGGGAGGGGGAAATCATCATCATGGGGAGGGGAAGAGTCAGAATGGCACATTTTAGGACTCCCCAAACACTCTGGAGAAGGGTGCAGGGTGACAAAGGGAGCTCAGGGTGACAAAGGGAGCTCAGGGTGTCACAGAGAGCTCAGGGTGTCACAGAGAGCTCAGGGTGACAAAGGGAGCTCAGGGTGACAGAGCTCAGGGTGTCACAGAGAGCTCAGGGTGACAAAGGGAGCTCAGGGTGACAGAGCTCAGGGTGTCACAGAGAGCTCAGGGTGACAAAGGGAGCTCAGGGTGACAGAGCTCAGGGTGTCACAGAGAGCTCAGGGTGACAAAGAGAGCTCAGGGTGCCAAAGAGAGCTCAGGGTGACAAAGGGAGCTCAGGGTGACAGAGCTCAGGGTGACAAAGGGAGCTCAGGGTGTCACAGAGAGCTCAGGGTGTCACAGAGAGCTCAGGGTGACAAAGGGAGCTCAGGGTGACAGAGCTCAGGGTGTCACAGAGAGCTCAGGGTGACAAAGGGAGCTCAGGGTGACAGAGCTCAGGGTGTCACAGAGAGCTCAGGGTGACAAAGGGAGCTCAGGGTGACAGAGCTCAGGGTGTCACAGAGAGCTCAGGGTGACAAAGAGAGCTCAGGGTGCCAAAGAGAGCTCAGGGTGACAAAGGGAGCTCAGGGTGACAGAGCTCAGGGTGACAAAGGGAGCTCAGGGTGTCACAGAGAGCTCAGGGTGTCACAGAGAGCTCAGGGTGACAAAGGGAGCTCAGGGTGACAGAGCTCAGGGTGACAAAGGGAGCTCAGGGTGCCAAGGAGGGACCTCAGGGTGCCCAACTGGGACCCCCGTGCCCCTGGCTGTGGCTTTGGCAGCCACCCACCGACTTGCTCCTGCGTCACGGGCACGGTGGGCAGCGAGGAGATCCTCTCCTTGTCTGCTGGCGGCGGCCCCGTGTTCTCCAGCTGTCCCAGGAGCTGTGCAGAGGACAATGCCACGCTCAGGTGTGGGCAGGTGCCCCTGGAGCTGCCCCCCTGGCACGGCTGCCCCTCACCTGGGTGACGATGGCGTCCAGGCCGCTCTGTCCCCACGCGTAATCGCCGGGGCTGGAGTGCAGCATCCCGCTCCTGCCAAGGGGAAATCCCCAAAAATTCCCAAAATTCCCCAAATTCCCGGATTCCCAGAGCGGGCACGGCTCACTGGGGTGGGCTGGGGGGGTGGTACCCACCAGGAGAAGGGGTGCTGGGAGCCAGGAATGGCGGAGTTGGCAAAAAAGCCGGCGAAGATCTGCTGGATTATCCTGGGGAACGAGGCAGGGGGAGGAAAACAAGGTGGGAAAAGGAGTTGAGGGAGGGAATAAATGGTGGGAGGGGAAAAAAAAGGGAAGGAAAAGCAGGAATTGCTGCTCTGGGGGTGAGTGGTTCATGCTGGGACAATCCCTGGGTGAATTCCAACCAGAGTTGGACAATTCCCTTTTCCTGGCCCAGGCAGGGGTAACTGAGAGGGGTTGGCAAAAACTTTTATTCAAAAACTTTTATTTTGTTTCCAAAGGTGAAAGTGAGGCAATGGAAGGGTTGTAGCTCATGCCCATCACAATCAGAAGCCAATTTCTAAATTTATTTCTAATTTATTTCTAAAATCACTTCTAATTTCTGAATTTATTTCTAATTTCTAAACTTACTTCTAAGCTTACTTCTAATTTCTAAACTTATTTCTAAATTTATTTCTAATTTCCAAGCTTATTCCTAATTATAAACTTATATATTTCTAATCTCCAAACTTATTTCTAATTTCAAAACTTATTCTTAATTTCTAAACTTATTTCTAAATTTATTTCTAATTTCTAAACTTATTCCTAATTTCTAAACTTATTTATTTCTAAATTTATTTATAATTCCTAAATTTATTTCTAATTTCTAAACTTATTCCTAATTTCTAAACTTATTCCTAAATTTATTCCTAATTTCTAAACTTATTTCTAATTTCTAAGCTTACTTCTAATTTCTAAATTTACTTCTAATTCTTAAATTTATTTCTAATTTCTAAACTTATATCTAAGCTTACTTTAATTTCTACATTTATTTTCAATTCTGCTCCCCTCTCACCAACACCCACCCCACAACATTCCCAACCCGACGTTTCTTACCCCAAATCTCCCCCCCAACCCCCCACCCCACAAACCTTTTAGTAAACCCCAAAACCCCTTTCCAAAGCCCAAAAACCCCTTTCCAACCCCAATTTTCCCAAACCCCAAGCCCCCTTCCCAAACCCCAAACCCCCTTCCCAAACCCCAAAACCCCCTTCCCAAACCCCAAAACCCCCTTCCCAAACCCCAAAAACCCCTTTCCAAACCCCAAAAACCCTTCCCAAACCCCAAACCCCCTTCCAAACCCCAAAAACCCCTTCCCAACCCCAATTTTCCCAAACCCCAAAAACCCCTTTCCAACCCTAAAAACCCCTTTCCAACCCCAATTTTTCCCAAACCCCAAAAACCCCTTTCCCAAACCCCAAAAACCCCTTCCCAAACCCCAAGCCCCCTTCCCAAACCCCAAAAACCCCTTTCCAACCCCAATTTTCCCAAACCCCTTTCCAACCCCAATTTTCCCAAACCCCTTTCCAACCCCAATTTTCCCAAACCCCAAGCCCCCTTCCCAAACCCCAAAAACCCCTTCCCAAACCCAATTTTCCCAAACCCCAAAAACCCCTTTCCAAATCCCAAAAACCCCTTTCCATAGCAAATTTTTCCAAACCCCAAAAACCCCTTTCCAACCCTAAAAACCCCTTTCCAACCCCAATTTTCCCAAACCCCCTTTCCAAACCCAGTTTTCCCAAACCCAGATTTTTTCCAAACCCCAAAACCCCCTTCCCAAACCCCAAAAACCCCCTTTCCCACCCCAAACCCCCTTCCCAAACCCCAAAAACCCCTTTCCAACCCCAGATTTTTCCCAAACCCACACTTTTCCCAAACCCCAAACCCCCTTTCCCACCCCCTTCCCCCTCCTGCCCCCGCCCCTCTGGCTCACCCCTCGATGGCGGGCGAGCGCTCGGGCCGGGAGCTGCCCCGTGCCCGGTACCTGCGGGCCACGGGCAGCCGTGGGGGGCGGCCGGGACCCCAAAACTCGGCCGGGGGACCCCAAAGCTCGGCCGGGGGACCCCGGTCCACGTCCCTGCCCTCGGCGTCCAGGGAGGCGCCGCTCAGGAAGGGCCGGAAATCCGGGAAGAACATCGCGTGGTCCAGGTGGTCCCAGAGCTGTTAGAGGCGGGGTAATTAGCCGGTGTTAATTGGGTGGTTGGCCTGGTCTGTAATTAATTATTCGCTCTGTTAATTGAGTGTCGCTGCGTGGCTGATGAAATTCCGTGATGTCACTGGGAGGTGCTGTGGGAGGAGCCAAGGGTTCCTACCTGGATACAATCTGAGGGTTGGGATACTGGGGCAGCCTTTTCCTGGAGGAAATTCCCCTGGAATTCCAGAGGATCAGCCCTTTTCAAATGGATTCCCAGCCCTTTTCCCACTGGAATTCCAGAGGATCAGCCCTTTTCCCACTGGATTCCCAGCCCTTTTCCCCCTGGATCCCCAAAGGATCAGCCCATATCCCCCTGGAATTCCGGAGGATCAATGCTTTTCCCATTAGATTTCCAGAGGATCAGCCCTTTTCCCACTGGATTCTCAGCCCTTTTTCCACTGGAATTCCAGAAGATCAGCCCTTTTCCCACTGGATTCCCAAAGGATCAATCCTTCCCCCTGGAATTCCGGAGGATCAGCCCTTTTCCCACTGGATTCCCAGCCCTTTTCCCACTGGATTCCCACAGGATCAGCCCTTTTCCCACTGGAATTCCAGAGGATCAGCCCTTTTCCCCTGGATTTCCAGTGGATCAGCCCTTTTCCCACTGGATTCCCAAAGGATCAACCCTTTCCCCCTGGAATTCCAGAGGATCAATGCTTTTCCCATTAGATTTCCAGAGGATCAGCCCTTTTCCCAATGGATTTCCAGAGGATCAGCCCTTTTCCCTGGTGTTAATTGGGTGGTTGGGCTGGTCTGTAATTAATTATTCGCTCTGTTAATTGAGTGTCGCTGCGTGGCTGATGAAATTCCGTGATGTCATTGGGAGGTGCTGTGGGCGGGGGGAGGAGCCAAGGGTTCCTACCTGGATACAATCTGAGGGTTGGGATACTGGGGCAGCCTTTTCCTGGAGGCAATTCCCCTGGAATTCCAGAGGATCAGCCCTTTTCCCCTGGAATTCCAGAGGATCAGCCCTTTTCCCACTGGATTCCCAAAGGATCAATCCTTTCCCACTGGAATTCCAGACGATCAGCCCTTTTCCCACTGGAATTCCAGAGGATCAGCTTTTTCCCACAGGATTCCCAGCCCTTTTCCTACTGGATTCCCACAGGATCAGCCCTTTTCCTACTGGAATTCCAGAGGATCAGCCCCTTTTCCACTGGATTCCCAGCCCTTTTCCCACTGGATTCCCAAAGGATCAATCCTTCCCCCTGGAATTCCGGAGGATCAGCCCTTTTCCCCTGGATTTCCAGCCCTTTTCCCCCTGGAATTCCAGATGATCAGTCCTTTTCCCACTGGAATTCCAGAGGATCAGCTTTTTCCCACAGGATTCCCAGCCCTTTTCCTACTGGATTCCCACAGGATCAACCCTTTTCCCATTGGATTTCTAGGGGATCAGCCCTTTCCCCCTGGAATTCCAGAGGATCAGCCCTTTCCCCCTGGAATTCCAGAGGATCAGCCCTTTTCCCACTGGATTTCCAGAGGATCAGCTTTTTCCCACTGGATTCCCAGCCCTTTTCCCACTGGAATTCCAGAGGATCAGCCCTTTCCCCACTGGATTCCCAGCCCTTTCCCACTGGATCTCTCTGAAACTCAGGAATTTCCAGGACACAAACTGATCTCCAAGCAATATTTTGGAGAAATGGATCCAGAAGAAGAGGGGGAGGGACCCAGCTGGATGCCTGGAGCAGGGAAGGAAGGATCCAGCTTGGAATTCTGACTGTTTGGTGACCCCATTTTTGGCTCAGGATTGAGTGAATTCCCTACAAATTCAGATTTTAAAATGGAAAAATTCTGAAAAATCTGGGAGCAGGGAGAGACTCCACACCTGGCTGAGCATCCCAAAAATTCCCAGGATCTGCCAGCACCAGGGCAAGGCTCTTCCCTGAATCCTCATCTTCCTCTCAAATGCCAATTTGGGGGAGAAAAACTCCCCCAAATCCTGGAAATTCTCAGGAAAAGAGGGAAAAAAAGGGAAAACTCACCTCTGAGAACTGAGAGGAGGGGCTGTCGTCCAGGGAATTGCTGTCAAAAAAACTGGGAAAAAGAGGAAAATGAGGGCAGGGATTATTCCTAAAATTCCCCTCTGTGTTTCCCAAATCCCTCCTGTGTTTGCTGAAATATCCCCAGAAAGGGTTAAAAAAATAGAGGGAAAATGGTTAAAAATAAAAAATTAAAAGGTTTTTTTTTTCTTTCCATAAAAAGGGTAATAAAAAAAAAAGAAAAAGGGGAAAAAATTGATTAAAAATGTTAAAAAAGGGCAAACACAAAAAATAATGAAAAGGGATTTTTTTTCCCCTAAATATTAAAAACAGTAAGAAAAATATTAAAAAGAGGGAAAAAAGACAAAAAAAAAAGTATAAAAAAAAGGGCAAGCACCAAAAATAATGAAAAAATATTTTTTCCCTAAATACTAAAAAATACTAATAATTTTATTTTCTTTAGGAAAAAAAAACCCACAGGTTTTTTAATTCCTAAATACTAAAAATGGTAAGAAAAAAATCAAGAAGGGAAAAAAAAACCCCAAAAAGGATAAAAATATCAAGAAGACAAAAAAAAGGTTGGGTTTTTTTGTTTGTTTTTTTTTTTGTAAAAGAAAAAAGAGGAAAAATACATGAAAAAAAGAGCAAAAATAGCATTTTTCACACGGAATCTCCCTGTTATAAATGGAATATCCCTGGATTTTCTGGTACCTGGAATCATCAGTGACTTCCTCGATGAAGCCAGACTCGCAGCGAGGGCAGGTGTACTCCTGGGAAGACAAAAAGAGTGGAAATTAAACCCAAAAACTTTGAAATTCTAAAGAAAAATCTTCCCCTTCAGGAAGATTCCTGATCCCAGATGCCACGGAGCTCAAAACAACAGCAAAAAATCTGAAAAAAATCAGAAAAAAATCTGAAAAAAATCAGAAAATCCCCTGAAATTTGGGCAGCAGACAGGAAAATTGAATGCAGAGGCCAGGAACAAAATTCCTTCCAAGAAGAAAAATCTTCCCTATTCCCATTCCCAGTTTTATCCCAGATTGAAGAAAAAAAAAACCCAAAAAAAAGATTCTCATGGATCTCCCCACATCCCAGGAACTGGGAGCATCCAAGACTTTTTATTGCAATAATCCAAATTTTCAGCGTGGGTTTCGTGGGAGCTCCTCCCAAATCCAAATCCTGGAGGAGACTTTTGAATTTTTGGATCATTTTTTTTTGGGGGTTGGATGAAATTTTCCCATCACCAGCAGCAGGTGGGTGCTGGTGCATCCCTGGAAGCGTTGGGATATTTTTATTTTTGGACTATTTTTGCTGCTGGAGTCCATATGGAAAGCCTCAGCTTGGCAGCCAGGAGCTGGAGAGAGATAAAAATGGAATTTGGGATAAAGAACTCTGCAGGGAGGGAAGGGGAACAGATGGCGGGTGGGATCCTGCAGATCCCCTGGATTTTCCTGGGGATCATTCCCTGGATTTTCCTTGGGATAATTCCCTGTATCATTCCCAGGAACTGGGAAAATTGCAGGGATTTTCCTTGGGATCATTCCCTGGATTTTCCCTGTATTATTCCCAGGAACTGGGATAATTCCCTTCATTTTCCCTGGGATAATTCCCTTGATTTTCCTGGGGATAATTCCCTGGATTTTCCTTGGGATATTCCCAGGAACTGGGATAATTCCCTTCATTTTCCCTGGGATAATTCCCTTGATTTTCCCGGGGATCATTCCCTGGATTTTCCTTGGGATATTCCCAGGAACTGGGATAATTCCCTTGATTTTCCCCAGGATAATTCCGTGGATTTTCCCTGAGTTATTTCCAGAGATTATTCCCAGGAATTGGGATAATTCCCTGGATTTTCCCCGGGATAATTCCCTGGATCATTCCCAGGAACTGGGAAAATTGCAGGGATTTTCCTTAGGACAATTCCCTGGATTTTCCTTGGAATAATTCCCTGGATTTTCCTTGGAATAATTCCCTGCATTTTCCTTGGGATATACCCAGGACCTGGGATAATTCCCTGGATTTTCCCTGAGATATTTCCAGGGATTATTCCCAGGAACTGAGATAATTCCCTGGATTTTCCATGGGATATTTCCCTGTATTATTTCCAGGAGCTGGGATAATTCCCTGGATTTTCCTTGGGATATTTCCCTGGATTATTCCCAGGAGCTGAGATAATTCCCTTGATTTTCCCCGGGATAATTCCATGGATTTTCCCTGAGATATTTCCAGGGATTATTCCCAGGAACTGAGATAATTCCCTTGATTTTCCCCGGGATAATTCCCTGGATTTTCCTTGGGATATTTCCCTGGATCATTCCCAGGAATTGGGAAAATTGCAGGGATTTTCCTTAGGATAATTCCCTGGATTTTCTCTGGGATAATTCCCTGGATTTTCCTTGGGATATTTCCCTGTATTATTTCCCGGAGCTGGGATAATTCCCTGGATTTTCCCCGGGATATTTCCAGGGATTATTCCCAGGAATTGGGATAATTTTCTGGATTTTCCTTGGGATAATTCCCTGGATTTTCCCTGGGATATTTCCCTGTATCATTCCCAGGAACTGGGATAATTCCCTGGATTTTCCCCGGGATAATTCCCTGGATTCTCCCTGTATTATTCCCAGGAACTGGGATAATTCCCTGGATTTTCCTTGGAATAATTCCCTGCATTTTCCTTGGGATATACCCAGGACCTGGGATAATTCCCTGGATTTTCCCTGAGATATTTCCAGGGATTATTCCCAGGAATTGGGACAATTCCCTGGATTTTCCTTGGGATAATTCCCTGTATTATTCCCAGGAACTGAGATAATTCCCTTGATTTTCCCCGGGATAATTCCCTGTATTATTTCCAGGAGCTGGGATAATTCCCTGGATTTTCCTTGGGATATTTCCCTGGATTATTCCCAGGAACTGAGATAATTCCCTGGATTTTCCCCGGGACAATTCCCTGGATTTTCCCCGGGACAATTCAGCAGTAATGGACAACCCCCTCTCCGCCGGCCGAGCAGAGCGGGACGGGAACGGAACGAGGGTTCCGGAACGATCCCCTTCCATCGGGACCAGGACATTCCTCAGGGAATCTCCTGCTCCGTGTGGGAACAACTTCGGGGGCTGCAGCTCCCCCCTCCCTCAGGGGAGCCATTGGGGCATCACCCCTGCCCCTGCCCCCGCTCCCCCCGGCCCTCCCCGCTCGGGGCTGCCCCTCTCCGAGCCTCCCTTCCCGGGGCTCACCGGCAGCTTGGGGCTGACCTCGCCCTTGCAGCTGTGGCAAAAGAACCGGTGCTGCTGCACCGCCGCCGCCGCCGCCGCCTCCGCCATCTTCCCTCACGGCCGCCGCTGCCGTCACTCCTCCCAGAGCAGCGAGCGCGGCGCAGAGCGGCCCCGCACTTCCGGCGAACTCGTCTGCTCCGCGCCCATTCTACAAAGCGCGGGCGGGCGGGATAGAGCGGCCCCAGCGGGGCGCGCCGCGGCGTGGCGCCCCCTGGTGGGAGCCTCCCATTGGCAGCCTAGCGGCGCCGGGTGGCGGCAGCGGAAGTGACGCAACAGGAAGTGGAGGCGGCGCGGGGCCGTTGTCATGGCGGCGGTGATGGCGGCGGTGATGGCGGCCTAGGCCGCGCCGGGCGCTGAGGGCGGCGGGGAGCACCGGGACAGGGTGCAGGAGCCCTGCAGCAGGATCAGCCGCTGTTCCCCCTCTCGCTCTCCATCCAGCCGCTCGTTCTCCCGCTCCTCCGCGGCCGTTGCGGGCCCGCCGCCATGACCCAGGCCGAGCTGCGGCTCTGCTCGCTCCTGCTGCAGGAGCACTTCGGGGACATCGTGGAGAAAGTGGGGAGCTCGCTGCTGCGGACCGGGCCGCGGCCGCTGCGGCTGCTGCTGGGGGACACGGGGCTGCTCCCGGACCAGGTGCGGGGCACCTGGAGGAGGGGGTTTTGGTGTGGGAATGAGCTCGTGGTGGCTGAAATGAAGGGGAAATGGTTGGAGGTTAAGGTGGGGTTTGAGTTAATTGGAAATTAATAGGGGTTTGTTCCCATTAAAAGGGACGGGGTTATTCCCATAATTCCCATAATTCCCATTCACAGGGATGGGGTTATTCCCATTATTCCCATTAACAGGGCTTGGGTAATTCCCATTATTCCCATTAACAGGGACAGGGTTTTTAATTCCCATTATTCCCATTAAAAGGGCTGGGGTAATTCCCATTATTCCCATTAACAGGGCTGGGGTAATTCCCATAATTCCCATTAAAAGACATGGGTTTATTCCCATTATTCCCATTAAAAGGGCTGGGGTTATTCCCATAATTCCCATTCACAGGGATGGGGTTATTCCCATTATTCCCATTAACAGGGACAGGGTTATTAATTCCCATAATTCCCATTAAAAGGGCTGGGGTAATTCCCATAATTCCCATAATTCCCATTAACAGGGATGGGGTTATTCCCATAATTCCCATTAAAAGACATGGGTTTATTCCCATTATTCCCATGGAAAGGGATGTGGTAATTCCCATTAAGAGGGCTGGGGTTATTCATTCCCATTATTCCCATTAACAGGGCTGGGGTAATTTCCATTAAAATGGGTGGGGTAATTCCCATTAAAAGACATGGGGTTATTCCCATTAACAGGCACAGGGTAATTCCCATTATTCCCATTAAAAGTGTCGGGGTAATTCCCATTAACAGGGCTGGGGTTATTCCCATTATTCCCATTAAAAGGCATGGGTTTGTTCCCATTATTCCCATTAACAGGGCTGGGGTTATTCCCATTATTCCCATTATTCCCATTATTCCCATTGTTCCCATCATTCCCATTAACAGGGCTGGGGTAATTCCCATTATTCCCATTATTCCCATTCACAGGGCTGGGGTTATTAATTCCCATTATTCCCATCATTCCCATTAAAGGGCTGGGTCTGTTCCCATTATTCCCATGAACACTCACAGCGTTACTCCCACTACAAGTCCCCACTTTATTTTATTATTTTACTTTTCCCCCCTTGCCGAGCCTCATCCCTCCCTCTGTCCAGCAGGTGAAGAAGGCGCTGTGTGTGCTGCTGCAGCACGGCCTGGATTAATGTATCATTTAATTATTTATTCATTTTATTGTCTTATTATTTATTTTATTCTCCTGTGCCCGGCAGGTGAAGAAGGCGCTGTGTGTGCTGATCCAGCACAGCCTGGATTAATTTATTGTTGAATAATTTAATTATTTTTTATTATTTATTTTGTTATTTTATTATTTTATTATTTCATTATTTCTTCTTTTTTTTTTTTTTTTAAATTTCATTATTTTATTATTATTTTTTTACTTTTCCCCCCTGCTCTGTCCAGCAGGTGAAGAAGGCCCTGTGTGTGCTGATCCAGCCCGGCCTGGATTAATGTATCATTTAATTATTTATTCATTTTATTGTTTTATTATTTATTTTATTGTTATTTAATTTTATTTTATTATTTCATTATTTTATTATTATTTTTTTACTTTTCTCCCCCTCCCGTGTCCCGCAGGTGAAGAAGGCGCTGTGTGTCCTGATCCAGCACGGCCTGGATTAATTAATTATTTATTTATTTTATTGTTTCATTATTTATTTATTTTATTCTCCCGTGTCCGGCAGGTGAAGAAGGCGCTGTGTGTCCTGATCCAGCACGGCCTGGATTAATTTATAATTTAATTATTTATTTATTTTATTGTTTCATTATTTATTTATTTTATTCTCCCGTGTCCGGCAGGTGAAGAAGGCTCTGTGTGTGCTGATCCAGCACGGCCTGGATTAATTTATAATTTAATTATTTATTTATTTTATTGTTTCATTATTTATTTATTTTATTCTCCCGTGTCCGGCAGGTGAAGAAGGCGCTGTGTGTGCTGCTGCAGCACGGCCTGGATTAATTAATTATTTATTTATTTTATTGTTTCATTATTTATTTATTTTATTCTCCCGCGTCCCACAGGTGAAGAAGGCGCTGTGTGTCCTGATCCAGCACGGCCTGGCGCGTTTCCAGGCGCAGCCGCGCGGCCCCGTGGAGTACGAGGCGCAGGGCCCGCGCGTGCTGCGCCTGCTGCGCCACCCGCGCTACATCTACACGGCCAAGGCGCTCTACGGGGACCCGGGCGAGCTGCTGGTGGAGGAGCTGCTGCTGCACGGCTGCCTGCCCATGAGCTGCGCCGTGGCCAGGGTGGCTGACCGCCTCACCGACACCATGGAAGGTGGGAAAACAAAGGTTCTCCCTCAAAAAAGTGGGATTTGGGAACGATGGATGGGATCAGAGATGGTGTAGGGTGTTCCTTGAGGGATCCAGAGGAGCTGTTGTGGTCCATGGGCAACTTCTCATGAGCTGATCGCCTCACCAAGCCCATGGAAGGTGGGAAGGAAGCTCCTCACTCAAAAAAATGGGATTTGGGAATGGTGGATGGGATCAGAGGTACCATAGAGGGTTCTGTAGGAGAGCTCTTGGTGGAGGAACTTCCGCTCCATGGGCAACTTCCCATGAGCTCCGCCGTGGCCAGGGTGGCTGATCGCCTCACCAACACCATGGAAGGTGGGGTCAGATCCCGAAAGTTTGGGATCTCAGTTGGTGGATGGGATGATGGGATCAAAGGCACTGTTGGGTGTTCTTTGAGGGATCCAGAGGAGCCGTTGTGGTCCACGGGCAACTTCTCATGAGCTGATCGCCTCACCGACACCATGGAAGGTGGGAAGGAAGGTCCTCACTCAAAAAAGTGGGATTTGGGAACGATGGATGGGATCAGAGGTACCATAGGATGTTCTTTGAGGGATCCAAGAGAGCTTTATGGTGACCCCAGGGAGCTGCTGGTGGAGGAGCTGCTGCTCCATGGGTGTCTGCCCATGAGCTGTGCCATGGCCAGGGTGGCTGACCGCCTCACCGACACCATGGAAGGTGGGAAAACAAAGGTTCTCCCTCAAAAAAATGGGATTTGGGAACGATGGATGGGATCAGAGATGGTGTAGGGTGTTCCTTGAGGGATCCAGAGGAGCTGTTGTGGTCCATGGGCAACTTCCCATGAGCTGTGTGGTGGCCAGGGTGGCTGACCGCCTCACCGACACCATGGAAGGTGGGAAAACAAAGGTTCTCCCTCAAAAAAATGGGATTTGGGAACGATGGATGGGATCAGAGATGGTGTAGGGTGTTCCTTGAGGGATCCAGAGGAGCTGTTGTGGTCCACGGGCAACTTCTCATGAGCTGATCGCCTCACCAAGCCCATGGAAGGTGGGAAGGAAGCTCCTCACTCAAAAAAATGGGATTTGGGAATGATGGATGGGATCAGAGGTACCATAGAGGGTTCTGTAGGAGAGCTCTTGGTGGAGGAACTTCCGCTCCATGGGCAACTTCCCATGAGCTCCGCCGTGGCCAGGGTGGCTGACCGCCTCACCAACACCATGGAAGGTGGGAAGGAAGCTCAGAAAAATTTGGGAATGATGGATGGGATCAGCATTACTGTAGGATGTTCTTTGAGGGATCCAGAGGAGCTGTTGTGGTCCACGGGCAACTTCCCATGAGCTGATCGCCTCACCGAGACCATGGAAGGTGGGGAGGAAGGTCTTCCCTCAAAAAAATGGGATTTGGGAACGATGGATGGGATCAGAGGTACCATAGGATGTTCTTTGAGGGATCCAAGAGAGCTTTATGGTGACCCCAGGGAGCTGCTGGTGGAGGAGCTGCTGCTGCACGGCTGCCTGCCCATGAGCTCCGCCGTGGCCAGGGTGGCTGACCGCCTCACCGACACCATGGAAGGTGGGAAGGAAGGTTGTCCCTCAAAAAAGTGGGATTTGGGAACGATGGATGGGATCAGAGATGGTGTAGGGTGTTCTTTGAGGGATCCAGAGGAGCTGTTGTGGTCCACGGGCAACTTCTCATGAGCTGATCGCCTCACCGACACCATGGAAGCTGGGAAGGAAGGTCCTCACTCAAAAAAATGGGATTTGGGACTGATAGATGGGATCAGAGGTACCATAGGATGTTCTTTGAGGGATCCAAGAGAGCTTTATGGTGACCCCAGGGAGCTGCTGGTGGAGGAGCTGCTGCTGCACGGCTGCCTGCCCATGAGCTGCGCCGTGGCCAGGGTGGCTGACCGCCTCACCGACACCATGGAAGGTGGGAAAACAATGGTTGTCCCTCAAAAAAGTGGGATTTGGGAACGATGGATGGGATCAGAGATGGTGTAGGATGTTCCTTGAAGGATCCAGAGGAGCTGTTGTGGTCCACGGGCAACTTCTCATGAGCTGATCGCCTCACCGACACCATGGAAGGTGGGGAGGAAGGTCCTCACTCAAAAAAATGGGATTTGGGAACGATGGATGGGATCAGAGGTACCATAGAGTGTTCTTTGGAGGACCCAGGAGAGGTTTATGGTGACCCCAGGGAGCTGCTGGTGAAGGAACTTCTGCTCCATGGGCAACTTCCCATGAGCTGTGCAGTGGCCAGGGTGGCTGACTGCCTCACCAAGACCACGGAAGGTGGGAAGGAAGCTCCTTCCTCCCCAAAAAATGGGATTTGGGAGCAGGATTAGCATGTGAACGGGACCAGAGGCACTGTAGGGTGTCCACAGCCAGGCGGTAGCGGTGGCCATGGTGTCACTGTGTTCTCCTGAGCCTCAGGAACATCCAGGATCTGCTCTTGGACCTGCTCATGGAGAGCATGGAGGGTTGGAAGCTTCTGAAAAACCAGGGATTGATTTGTGTGTGGGAATGTGATCCCAAAGACTCTGCGGGGTGCAGGTGGCAGTGAGGACAGCATGGCCACGTTCTCCTGAGCCTCAAGAACATCCAGGACCTACTCTTGGACCTGCTCATGGAGGGTTGGAAGCCTCTGAAAACCCAGGGATTGATTTGTGTGTGGGAATGTGATCCCACAGGCTCTGTGGGGTGCAGGTGGCAGTGAGGACAGCATGGCCACCTTCTCCAGAACCTCAGGAACATCCAGGATCTGCTCTTGGACGTGCTCATGGAGGATTGGAAGCTTCTGGAAAACCAGGGATTGATTTGGGTCCCACAGGCTCTGTGGGGTGCTGGTGGCAGTGAGGACAGCACGGCCATGTTCTCCAGAACCTCAGGAACATCCAGGATCTGCTCTTGGATGTGATTTGTGTGTGGGAATGGCTCTGTGGGGTGCTGGTGGCAGTGAGGACAGCACGACCATGTTCTCCAGAACCTCAGGAACATCCAGGACCTGCTCTTGGATGTGATTTGTGTGTGGGAATGGCTCTGTGGGGTGCTGGTGGCAGTGAGGACAGCACGACCATGTTCTCCAGAACCTCAGGAACATCCAGGATCTGCTCTTGGACGTGCTCATGGAGGGTTGGAAGCTTCTGAAAAACCAGGGACTGATTGGTGTGTGGGAATGGCTCTGTGGGGTGCAGGTGGCAGTGAGGACAGCACGACCATGTTCTCCAGAACCTCAGGAACATCCAGGATCTGCTCTTGGGTGTGATTTGTGTGTGGGAATGGCTCTGTGGGGTGCTGGTGGCAGTGAGGACAGCACGGCCATGTTCTCCAGAACCTCAGGAACATCCAGGATCTGCTCTTGGACCTGCTCATGGAGAGCATGGAGGGTTGGAAGCTTCTGAAAAACCAGGGACTGATTTGTGTGTGGGAATGGCTCTGTGGGGTGCTGGTGGCAGTGAGGACAGCACGACCATGTTCTCCAGAACCTCAGGAACATCCAGGATCTGCTCTTGGACGTGCTGATGGAGGGTTGGAAGCTTCTGAAAACCCAGGGATTGATTTGTGTGTGGGAATGGCTCTGTGGGGTGCAGGTGGCAGTGAGGACAGCACGACCATGTTCTCCAGAACCTCAGGAACATCCAGGATCTGCTCTTGGGTGTGATTTGTGTGTGGGAATGGCTCTGTGGGGTGCTGGTGGCAGTGAGGACAGCACGGCCATCTTCTCCAGAACCTCAGGAACATCCAGGATCTGCTCTTGGACGTGCTCATGGAGGGTTGGAAGCTTCTGAAAAACCAGGGATTGATTTGTGTGTGGGAATGGCTCTGTGGGGTGCAGGTGGCAGTGAGGACAGCACGACCATGTTCTCCAGAACCTCAGGAACATCCAGGACCTGCTCTTGGATGTGATTTGTGTGTGGGAATGGCTCTGTGGGGTGCAGGTGGCAGTGAGGACAGCACGACCATGTTCTCCAGAACCTCAGGAACATCCAGGATCTGCTCTTGGGTGTGATTTGTGTGTGGGAATGGCTCTGTGGGTGCAGGTGGCAGTGAGGACAGCACGACCACGTTCTCCAGAACCTCAGGACCACCTCAGATGCCACCCGTGGTGTCTCTCCTCCCTCCTAGACGGGAAGACCATGGATTACGCGGAGGTGTCCAACACCTTCGTGCGCCTGGCAGACACGCACTTCATCCAGAGGTGCCCCGCGGCCCCCGAGGTGCCCCAGAACGCCAAGGTGCCCCCGGCCCCGGCCCTGGCCATCGCTGACAAGGACATGTACGTGGTGCCACGCATCAGCCTCGCGGGTGAGACCCCGAACTCTTGGGATTCTGGGCTGGGGAATTGGGATTTTTGGGGGATTTGGGCTGGTAGGGTTAAGTAGGAGTTGTTGATTTGTGTTACGTGTAAATTACATTTTAAATTTAAAAAATTATTTTAAAATTATAATTTTTAAAAATGATTCTTAAGTTATTTAAAAAGCATAATTTAATGTAATAAGTATAATTCAATTAAAATAAAATGTTTAAAAGTTAATGTAAAATTATTTAAAATTGCAATTTAATTTTTTGAAATTATTTAAAATTATGTATACGTAACATATGATTTATTTACATATAATTTACATATAATGTACACATATATTACGTCTGGCTTACATATAATTTACATGTAACTTACATATAATGTACACATACTTTACATATTGTTTGCATATAATCTACATATAATTTGCATATAATGTACATATGCTTTGCATGAGGTTTACATATAATTTGCATATAGTGTACATATATTTTACATATAATGGACATATACTTTACATATGGCTTATATATAATTTACATATGGCTTCGATATGATTTACATATAATTAACATATAGTCTACATATAATGTATGCATACTTTACATACAGTTTACATATAACTTACATGTATTTTACATATAGTTTACATTAAATTCACATACATTTACATCTATTTTGCATATAATTTACATATAGTCTACATTGTGATTTACCTATAATTTGCATATAATTTGCATGTAATTTTGGGGGTTACAGGGAAAGGGAAGAGGCGACACTCGTGCGACGAGGAAGAGGAGGGAGAGCACAAAGCCAAAAGGCAGAAGCAGGAGGGAGGAAGCTCCGAGGTACTGCCAGGGCTGGTGGTGCCCTCCTGGCAAGGGTGGCACCCAAACATCTCCTGGGGAAACCACGGGGGCATTTTTGGTGGTGTTTTCCTCATTTTCCTGGCTCCCATCCCTCAGTTTGGTGCCTATTTTTCCTCATTTTTCATGGCTCTTTTTTTCTCATTTTTCCTGGCTCTTTTCCCTCATTTTCTGTAGCTCTTTAACCTCATTTCTTGTATCTCTCTTTCCTCATTTTCCTCACTCTTTTTCCTCATTTTTTTGGCTTTTCCCTCATTTTCCGAGGCTCTTTTTACTAATTTTCTTGGCTCCCATGCCTCACTTTTGTGTCTGCTCTTCCTTAGCTTCCTGCCCCATTTCCCTCTCTTTTCCTGCCCCATTTCCCTCTCTTTTCCTGCCCCATTTCCCTCTCTTTTCCTTCCCCATTTCCCTCTCTTTTCCTGCCCCATTTTCCTGCCCCATTTCCCACTTTTCCTGCCCCATTTCCCTCACTTTTCCTTCCCCATTTCCCTCTCTTTTCCTGCCCCATTTCCCTCACTTTCCCTGCCCATTTCCCACTTTTCCTGCCCATTTCCCTCACTTTTCCTGCCCCATTTCCCACTTTTCCTGCCTATTTCCCTCTCTTTTCCTGTCCCATTTCCCTCTCTTTTCCTGTCCTATTTCCCTCTCTTTTCCTGCCCCATTTCCCTCTCTTTTCCTGCCCCCTTTTCTTCCCCATTTCCCTCACTTTCCCTGCCCATTTCCCACTTTTCCTGCCCCATTTCCCTCTCTTTTCCTGCCCATTTCCCTCTCTTTTCCTGCCCCATTTCCCTCTCTTTCCCTGCCCCATTTCCCTCTCTTTCCCTGCCCCATTTCCCTCACTTTTCCTGCCCCTTTCCCACTTCTCCTGCCCCTTTCCCACTTTTCCTGCCCATTTCCCTCACTTTCCATGCCCCTTTCCCACTTTTCCTGCCCATTTCCCTCTCTTTTCCTGCCCTATTTCCCTCTCTTTCCCTGCCCCTTTCCCACTTTCCCTGCCCCATTTCCCTCTCTTTTCCTGCCCCATTTCCCTCTCTTTTCCTGCCCCATTTCCCTCTCTTTTCCTGCCCCATTTCCCTCTCTTTTCCTGCCCCTTTCCCACTTTCCCTGCCCCTTTCCCACTTTTCCTGCCCATTTCCCTCTCTTTCCCTGCCCCTTTCCCACTTTTCCTGCCCATTTCCCTCTCTTTTCCTGTTCCATTTCCCTCACTTTTCCTGCCCATTTCCATCACTTTTCCTGCCCCATTTCCCTCTCTTTTCCTGCCCCTTTCCGACTTTTCCTGCCCATTTCCCTCTCTTTTCCCGCCCCTTTCCCACTTTTCCTGCCCATTTCCCTCCCTTTTCCTGCCCCTTTCCCACTTTCCCTGCCCATTTCCCTCACTTTTCCTGCCCCATTTCCCTCTCTTTCCTTGCCCCTTTCCCACTTTTCCTGCCCATTTCCATCACTTTCCCTGCCCCATTTCCATCACTTTTCCTGCCCCATTTCCCTCTCTTTCCCTGCCCCATTTCCCTCTCTTTCCCTGCCCCATTTCCCTCTCTTTCCCTGCCCCTTTCCCACTTTCCCTGCCCCATTTCCCTCTCTTTTCCTGCCCCATTTCCCTCTCTTTCCCTGCCCCTTTCCCACTTTTCCTGCCCCATTTTCCTGCCCATTTCCCTCTCTTTTCCTGCCCATTTCCCTCTCTTTTCCTGCCCCATTTCCCTCTCTTTCCCTGCCCCTTTCCCACTTTTCCTGCCCCATTTTCCTGCCCATTTCCCTCTCTTTTCCTGCCCATTTCCCTCTCTTTTCCTGCCCCATTTCCCTCACTTTCCCTGCCCATTTCCCATTTTTCCTGCCCATTTCCCTCTCTTTTCCTGCCCCATTTCCCTCTCTTTTCCTGCCCCATTTCCTTCTCTTTCCCTGCCCCATTTCCATCACTTTTCCTGCCCCATTTCCCTCTCTTTTCCTGTTCCATTTCCCTCTCTTTTCCTGCCCATTTCCATCACTTTTCCTGCCCCATTTCCCTCTCTTTTCCTGTTCCATTTCCCTCACTTTTCCTGTTCCATTTCCCTCACTTTTCCTGTTCCATTTCCCTCACTTTTCCTGTTCCATTTCCCTCTCTTTTCCTGTTCCATTTCCCTCTCTTTTCCTGCCCCATTTCCATCACTTCTCCTGCCCCATTTCCCTCACTTTTCCTGTTCCATTTCCCTCACTTTCCCTGCCCCATTTCCGTCTCTTTTCCTGCCCCATTTTCTTGCCCATTTCCCTCACTTTCCCTGCCCATTTCCCTCTCTTTCCCTGCCCATTTCCCTCACTTTTCCTGCCCCTTTCCCACTTTTCCTGCCCCTTTCCCACTTTTCCTGCCCATTTCCCCCACTTTTTGTCCCTTTTCCCCCCAGGCTCCCCCAGATGATGGCATTTACTGGCAGGTGAACCTGGAGCGTTTCCACCAGCACTTCCGTGACCAGGCCCTGGTCAGCGCCGTGGCCAGCCGCATGGACCAGGTCTGTGCCTCCACTCTGCAGCTCTCCCACTCCAATTCCTGCTTTTCCCACCCTAAATCCTGCTTTTCCCACTCCAATTCCTGCTTTTCCCAGTCTGGAACTGAGCTTTTCCAATTCCAGCTTTTCCCACTCCAATTCCTGCTTTTCCCACTCCAGTGCCAGCTCTTCCCACTCCAAATCCTGCTTTTCCCACTCTAAATCCTGCTTTTCCCACTCTAAATCCTGCTTTTCCCACTCTAAATCCTGCTTTTCCCACTCTAAATCCTGCTTTTCCCACTCTAAATCCTGCTTTTCCCACTCTAAATCCTGCTTTTCCCACTCTAAATCCTGCTTTTCCCACTCTAAATCCTGCTTTTCCCACTCTAAATCCTGCTTTTCCCACTCTAAATCCTGCTTTTCCCACTCTAAATCCTGCTTTTCCCACTCTAAATCCTGCTTTTCCCACTCTAAATCCTGCTTTTCCCACTCTAAATCCTGCTTTTCCCACTCTAAATCCTGCTTTTCCCACTCTAAATCCTGCTTTTCCCACTCTAAATCCTGCTTTTCCCACTCTAAATCCTGCTTTTCCCACTCTAAATCCTGCTTTTCCCACTCTAAATCCTGCTTTTCCCACTCCAATTCCAGCTTTTCCCACTCCAATTCCAGCTCCAATTCCTGCTTTTCCCACTCCAATTCCTGCTTTTCTCTCTCCTTTTCCCACTCCAATTCCTGTTTTTCCCACTCCAATTCCTGCTTTTCCCACTCCAATTCCTGCTTTTCTCTCTCCTTTTCCCACTCCAATTCCTGCTTTTCCCACTCCTTTCCCCACTCCAACTCCATCTTTCCCACCCCAATCCCAGTTTCTCTCTCCAGTTCCCCCCCAGTCCCAGTTCCCCCCCCCCAGTCCCAGTTCCCCCCCAGTCCCAGTTCCCCCCCAGTCCCAGTTCCCCCCCCAGTCCCAGTTCCCCCCCAGTCCCAGTTCCCCCCAATCCCAGTTTCCCCCCCCAGTCCCAGTTCCCCCCCCATCCCAGTTCCCCCCCCAGTCCCAGTTCCCCCCCAGTCCCAGTTACCCCCCAGTCCCAGTTCCCCCCCCAGTCCCAGTTTCCCACCCCAGTTCCCCCCCAGTCCCAGTTCCCCCCCAGTCCCAGTTCCCCCCCAGTCCCAGTTCCCCCCCCAGTCCCAGTTCCCCCCCCAGTCCCAGTCCCCCCCAGTCCCAGTTTCCCACCCCAGCCCCCCCCAGTCCCAGTTCCCCCCCCCAGTCCCAGTTCCCCCCCCCAGTCCCAGTTCCCCCCCCAGTCCCAGTTCCCCCCCCCAATCCCAGTTCCCCCCCAATCCCAGTTCCCCCCCAATCCCAGTTTCCCCCCCCAGTCCCAGTCCCCCCCCAGTCCCAGTTCCCCCCCCCAATCCCAGTTCCCCCCCAATCCCAGTTCCCCCCAATCCCAGTTTCCCCCCCCCAGTCCCAGCCCCCCCAATCCCAGTTCCCCCCCCAGTCCCAGCCCCCCCAATCCCAGTTTCCCCCCAGTCCCAGTTCCCCCCCCAGTCCCAGCCCCCCCAGTCCCAGTTTCCCCCCTGCAGACCAGCAGCGAGGTGGTGCGGACGATGCTGCGCATGAGCGAGGTGACCACGGCCTCGGGGGCCCCCCACACGCAGCCCCTCTCCTCCAACGAGGTGGGTCCTGCCAGCCCCTGCGATCCTGTCTGCCTCTGAGAATGCTCCAGGTGTGGGCACACGGGGCTTGGCTCCATTTGCTCAGAAGGATGATTAATTATATATTAAAATTTTTGCTCAGAAGGATGATTAATTAGGTTATATATTAAATTTTTTGCTCAGAAGGATGATTGATTAGGTTATATATTAAAATTTTTGCTCAGAAGGATGATTAATTAGGTTATATATTAAATTTTTTGATCAGAAGGATGATTGATTAGGTTATATATTAAAATTTTTGCTCAGAAGGATGATTAATTAGGTTATATATTAAATTTTTTGATCAGAAGGATGATTGATTAGGTTATATATTAAATTTTTTGCTCAGAAGGATGATTGATTAGGTTATATATTAAATTTTTTGCTCAGAAGGATGATTGATTAGGTTATATATTAAAATTTTTGCTCAGAAGGATGATTGATTAGGTTATATATTAAATTTTTTGATCAGAAGGATGATTGATTAGGTTATATATTAAAATTTTTGCTCAGAAGGATGATTGATTAGGTTATATATTAAAATTTTTGCTCAGAAGGATGATTATTTAGGTTATATATTAAATTTTTTTATCAGAAGGATGATTAATTAGGTTATATATTAAAATTTTTGATCAGAAGGATGATTGATTAGGTTATATATTAAAATTTTTGATCAGAAGGATGATTGATTAGGTTATATATTAAATTTTTTTATCAGAAGGATGATTGATTAGGTTATATATTAAAATTTTTGATCAGAAGGATGATTGATTAGGTTATATATTAAAATTTTTAATCAGAAGGATGATTGATTAGGTTATATATTAAAATTTTTGATCAGAAGGATGATTAATTGGGTTATATATTAAAATACTGCATTAAAACTGTGCTAAATGAACAGAGAGGATGAGCAGAAGGCTGCAAAGGACAAGAATGGAATGGAATGGGATGGAATAGAAAATAGAATGGAATAGAAAATAGAATAGAATGGAATAGAAAATGGAATAGAATAGAATGGAATAGAGAATAGAAAATAGAATAGAAAATGGAATGGAATGGAATAGAATAGAATGGAATAGAAAATAGAATAGATTAGAATAGAATAGAGAATAGAATAGAATAGAATAGAATAGAATAGAATAGAATAGAATAGAATAGAATAGAATAGAATAGAATAGAATAGAATAGAAAATTAATAGAATAGAATAGATTAGAATAGAATAGATAATAGAATATAATAGAATAGAATAGAAAATGGAATAGAATAGAATAGAAAATAGGATAGAGTAGAAAATAGAATAGAACAGAAAATGGAATAGAATAGAAAATAGAATAGAAATAGAATAGAACAGAATAGAAAATTAATAGAATAGAATAGAGAATAGAATAGAATGGAATAGAATAGAATAGAAAATAGAATAGAAAATAGGATAGAATGGAATAGAAAATGGAATAGAATAGAATGGAATAGAGAATAGAAAATGGAATAGAATAGAAAATGGAATAGAATGGAATGGAGTAGAATAGAAATAGAATAGAATAGAAAATTGAATAGAATAGAAAATAGGATAGAATAGAATAGAAAATAGAATAAAACAGAATAGAATAGAGTGGAATAGAATAGAAAATAGAATAGAATGGAATAGAAAATGGAATGGAGTGGAATGGAGTGGAATGGGATGGAATGGAGTGGAATGGAATGGGATGGAATGGAATGGGATGGGATGGAGTGGAGTGGAATGGGATGGAATGGGATGGGATGGAATGGAATGGGATGGAATGGAGTGGAATGGGATGGAATGGAGTGGAATGGAATGGAGTGGAATGGAATGGAATGGAATGGAGTGGAATGGATTGGAATGGAATGGAATGGAATGGAGTGGAATGGAATGGGATGGAATGGAATGGAATGGAATGGAGTGGAATGGATTGGAATGGAATGGAATGGAATGGAATGGAGTGGAATGGAATGGGATGGAATGGAATGGAGTGGAATGGAGTGGAATGGATTGGAATGGAGTGGAATGGAATGGAATGGAATGGAGTGGGATGGAATGGAATGGAATGGAATGGAATGGAATGGAGTGGAATGGATTGGAATGGAATGGAATGGAATGGAGTGGAATGGAATGGGATGGAATGGAATGGAATGGAATGGAGTGGAATGGATTGGAATGGAATGGAATGGAATGGAATGGAGTGGAATGGAATGGGATGGAATGGAATGGAGTGGAATGGAGTGGAATGGATTGGAATGGAGTGGAATGGAATGGAATGGAATGGAGTGGGATGGAATGGAATGGAATGGAATGGAGTGGAATGGAGTGGAATGGAATGGAGTGGAATGGAATGGAATGGAATGGAGTGGAATGGATTGGAATGGAATGGAATGGAATGGAGTGGAATGGAATGGGATGGAATGGAATGGAATGGAATGGAGTGGAATGGATTGGAATGGAATGGAATGGAATGGAATGGAGTGGAATGGAATGGGATGGAATGGAATGGAGTGGAATGGAGTGGAATGGATTGGAATGGAGTGGAATGGAATGGAATGGAATGGAGTGGGATGGAATGGAATGGAATGGAATGGAATGGAATGGAATGGAATGGGATGGAATGGAATGGAATGGAATGGAATGGAATGGAATGGAATGGAATGGAATGCACAACAAAATGCTGTGCCTGCTCCCAGCCCCGGCACAGGCTGGGACTGGTCACCAATTACAACAATCCCCATGGCCAGGGGAAGATGCCCCTGCTGCACTCCCAGCACACAGTTATTGGTTTTGTTGGTCACATTTCCTTCCCGAGGCTCTCAGCTCCTCAGGACGGGAAATCCTGAGAAAGGATTGCTCATAAAACACCCTGGCTGCAATCCCTTGACATTCCCTGGTTTCATTTTGATTTTTGTTAGATTTTCAGGTCTCTTCCAGCCGGGTACAACATCGGGAAGCAGGTGCTGGACCAGTACCTGGCGCTGCTGGCCGATGACCCGGTGAGCTTCTCCTGCCTCTCCTCCTTCTTTGTCCTCCCTCGCTCCTCCCTCCGGGGCTAAAACATTTTCACTGAGGGTTTGGGGAAGGTTTCTAACAGGTACTTGAAGGATTTTAAAGTTATTGGACAGATATCAGAGGTATTGAAATTATTTATCAGGTATTCAATAATATTCTGTATTTATTTTACTGATATTAAAGGTATTTAATAGGTGCTGAAGGTTTTTAAATTAATAAATATATTGAACAGATATTGAAATTATTCATCAGGTATTAAATAATATTCTGTATTTATTTTACTGACATTTAAAGTTACTGAACAGATATCAAAGATATTGAAATTATTCATCAGGTATTCAATAATATTCTGTATTTATTTTACTGACATTGAAAGTTACTGAACAGATATCAAAGATATTGAAATTATCAGGTATTAAATAATATTCTGTATTTATTTTACTGATATTTAAAGTTCCTGAACAGATATCAGAGATATTGAAATTATTTATCAGGTATTAAATAATATTCTGTATTTATTTTACTGACATTGAAGGTATTTAACAGATATCAAAGATACTGAAATTATTTATCAGGTATTAAATGATATTCTGTATTTGTTTTACTGATATTAAAGGTATTTAATAGGTGCTGAAGGTTTTTAAATAAATAAATATATTGAACAGATATTGAAATTATTCATCAGGTATTAAATAATATTCTGTATTTATTTTACTGACATTTAAAGTTCCTGAACAGATATCAAAGATATTGAAATTATTCATCAGGTATTAAATAATATTCTGTATTCTATTCTACTGAAATTTAAAGTTATTGAACAGTCATCAAAAATACTGAAATTATTTATCAGGTATTAAATAATATTCTGTATTTATTTTACTGACATTGAAAGTTACTGAAAAGATATCAAAGATATTGAAATTATTTATCAGGTATTCAATAATATTCTGTATTTATTTTACTGACATTGAAGGTATTTAACACATATCAAAGATATTGAAATTATCAGGTATTAAATGATATTCTGTATTTATTTTATTGACATTGAAGGTATTTAACAGATATCAAAGATATTGAAATTATTTATCAGGTATTAAATGATATTCTGTATTTGTTTTACTGACATTGAAGGTATTTAACAGGTGCTGAAGGTTTTTAAATCAATAAAGATATTGAAAAGATATTGAAATTATTCATCAGGTATTAAATAATATTATGTATTCTATTCTACTGAAATTTAAAGTTATTGAACAGTTATCAAAAATACTGAAATTATTTATCAGGTATTAAATAATATTCTGTATTTGTTTTACTGATATTTAAAGTTACTGAACAGATATCAGAGATATTGAAATTATCAGGTATTAAAGAATATTCTGTATTTATTTTACTGACATTTAAAGTTACTGAACAGATATCAGAGATATTGAAATTATTTATCAGGTATTAAAGAATATTCTGTATTTATTTTACTGACATTTAAAGTTACTGATCAGATACCAAAGATACTGAAATTATTTATCAGGTATTAAATAATATTCTGTATCTATTTTACTGACATTGAAGGTATTTAACAGGTGCTGAAGGTTTTTAAATCAATAAATATATTGAAAAGATATTGAAATTATTTATCATGTATTAAATAATATTCTGTATTTATTTTACTGACATTTAAAGTTATTGAACAGATATCAAAGATATTGAAATTATCAGGTATTAAATAATATTCTGTATTTATTTTATTGACATTGAAGGTATTTAACAGATATCAAAGATACTGAAATTATTTATCAGGTATTCAATAATATTCTGTATTTATTTTACTGACATTTGAAGTTACTGAACAGATACCAAAGATATTGAAATTATTTATCAGGTATTAAATAATATTCTGTATTTATTTTACTGACAGTGAAGATATTTAACAGGTGCTGAGGGTTTTTAAATCCATAAAGATATTGAACAGATATTGAAATTATTTATCAGGTATTAAATGATATTCTGTATTTATTTTACTGATACTTAAAGTTACTGAACAGATATCAGAGATACTGAAATTATTTATCAGGTATTCAATAATATTCTGTATTTATTTTACTGACATTTAAAGTTACTGAACAGATACCAAAGATATTGAAATTATCAGTTATTAAATAATATTCTGTATTTATTTTACTGACATTGAAAGTTACTGAACAGATATCAAAGATATTGAAATTATTTATCAGGTATTAAATAATATTCTGTATTTATTTTACTGACACTTAAAGTTACTGAACAGATATCAAAGATATTGAAATTATCAGGTATTAAATAATATTCTGTATTTATTTTACTGACATTTAAAGTTACTGAACAGATATCAGAGATATTGAAATTATTTATCAGGTATTCAATAATATTCTGTATTCTATTCTACTGAAATTTAAAGTTATTGAACAGTTATCAAAAATACTGAAATTATTTATCAGGTATTCAATAATATTCTGTATTTATTTTACTGACATTGAAGGTATTTAACAGATATCAAAGTTACTGAAATTATTTATCGGTATTAAATAATATTCTGTATTTATTTTACTGACATTGAAAGTTATTGAACAGATACCAAAGATATTGAAATTATCAGGTATTAAATGATATTTTGTATTTATTTTACTGACATTTAAAGTTACTGAACAAATATCAAAGATATTGAAATTATTTATTAGGTATTCAATAATATTCTGTATTTATTTTACTGACATTGAAAGTTACTGAACAGATATCAAAGATATTGAAATTATCAGTTATTAAATAATATTCTGTATTTATTTTACTGATATTTAAAGTTCCTGAACAGATATCAGAGATATTGAAATTATCAGGTATTAAATAATATTCTGTATTTATTTTACTGACATTTAAAGTTCCTGAACAGATATCAAAGATATTGAAGTTATTCATCAGGTATTAAATAATATCCAGTATTCTATTTTACTGACAGTGAAGGTATTTAACAGGTGCTGAAGGTTTTTAAATCAATAAAGATATTGAACAGATATTGAAATTATTTATCAGGTATTAAATGATATTCTGTATTTATTTTACTGACATTAAAGGTATTTAATAGGTGCTGAAGATTTTTAAATCAATAAATATATTGAAAAGATATTGAAATTATTTATCAGGTATTAAATAATATCCAGTATTCTATTTTACTGACAGTGAAGGTATTTAACAGCTGCTGAAGTAATTTAAGAATACTTGAGTTATTTAAATTATAATATATTAAGTTATAAGTTACAATTTTAAGTTAAAAAGTTAAAACTTGTCATTATAAGTTAAAGATATTTTTTCCTTGAAATCTTCCTGCTCCTCCCACTCCAAACCTGAAGTAAAAATCTCTATTTTCTCCTTGCAGTTGGAGTTTGTGGGGAAGTCGGGGGACAGTGGAGGGGGCACCTACACTGTCAGTATCCTTTGGGGGATTTGGGGGATTTTGGGCAATTTTGGGGTTTTTTGGGTAATTGTGGGTTTTTTTGGGTAATTTTGGGGTTTTTTTGGGTGATTTTCAGGGGGATTTATTGGTGATTTGGGGGATTTTGGGAGTGAATTTGGGGGATATGTTGTGGGGAATTAGGAGGATTTTCAGGGGATTTTGGGATGATTTGGGGTGGAATTTTGGGGTAGGGATTTTGGGCGCATTTTGGGTTTTTTTGGGTAAATTTGAGGGTTTTTTGGGTGATTTTCAGGGGGATTTCTTGGTGATTTGGGGGTGAATTTGGGGGATATTTTGTGGGGAATTAGGAGGATTTTGAGGGGATTTGGGCTGGAATTTTGGGGTAGGGATTTTGGGCACATTTTGGGGGTTTTTGGGTAATTTTGGGGTTTTTTGGGTCATTTTCAGGGGGATTTCTTGGTGATTTGGGGGTGAATTTGGGGGATATGTTGTGGGGAATTAGGAGGATTTTGAGGGGATTTGGGCTGGAATTTTGGGGTAGGGATTTTGGGCGCATTTTGGCGGTTTTTGGGTAATTTTGGGGTTTTTTGGGTGATTTTCAGGGGGATTTATTGGTGATTTGGGGGATTTTGGGAGTGAATTTGGGGGATATTTTGTGGGGAATTAGGAGGATTTTGAGGGGATTTTGGGATGATTTGGGGTGGAATTTTGGGGTAGGGATTTCGGGCAGATTTTGGGGTTTTTTGGGTGATTTTCAGGGGGATTTCTTGGTGATTTGGGGGTGAATTTGGGGGATATTCTGTGGGGAATTAGGAGGATTTTGAGGGGATTTGGGGTGGAATTTTGGGGTAGGGATTCTGGGCAGATTTTGGGCGCATTTTGGGGTGTTTTTGGGTAATTTTGGGTTTTTTTGGGTGATTTTCAGGGGGATTTCTTGGTGATTTGGGGGATATTTTGTGGGGACTTAGGAGGATTTTGGGAT
Organism: Passer domesticus; assembly: GCF_036417665.1. NCBI lineage: Eukaryota > Metazoa > Chordata > Aves > Passeriformes > Passeridae > Passer > Passer domesticus. Next base: position 1,280,195 of record NC_087505.1, read on the forward strand.
GATTTGGGGTGGAATGTTGGGGTAGGAATTCTGGGCAGATTTGCCACGACCTCGCTCGATTCTTGGGTGCATTTTTGCGGATTCCTCCTTGACCTCAACCCCCCCAGACCTGCACAAGGCCCTGGTGTCCCTGGCCACGGCCACGCTGGAGTCCATCGTGGAGGAGAGGTGACCAAGGGCTCCTGGAGCCTCCTCCTGGGCTGCCCAGCCCCTTGCCACCCCCCCTGACCCCAGCCCTGGTGCCCAGGTTTGGCTCCCGCTGTGCCCGGATCTTCCGGCTGCTCCTGCGCAAGAAGCACCTGGAGCAGAAGCAGGTGGAGGACTTTGCCATGATCCCAGCCAAGGAGGCCAAGGACATGCTCTACAGGCTGCTCTCGGAGAACCTGGTCACCTTGCAGGTGAGGGGTGCCACAGGTTGCCCAGGTGACGGGCACTGGCAGGGGATGCCAGCTGGAATTTGGGCACAGGGAACCATTCAGGAAGGGAGCACAGGTTCCTCTCTGGGAGGGTTTGGTTCCCACCATCCCTCTGCCCTCCCACAGGAGATGATTCCCAGCTCTGGAATGCCAGAGATTGCCCAGGTGATGGGCACTTCCCGGTGATGCCAGCTGGAATCTGGGCACAGGGAACCGTTTGGGAAGGGAGCACAGGTTCCTGTCTGGGAGTGTTTGGTTTCCACCATCCCTCTGCCCTCCCACAGGAGATGATTCCCAGCTCTGGGATGCCAGAGATTGCCCAGGTGACGGGCACTTCCAGGTGATGCCAGCTGGAATTTGGGCACAGGGAGCCATTCAGGGAGGGGGCACAGGTTCCTGTCTGGGAGGGTTTGGTTTCCATTTGGCTCCCACCATCCCTCTGCCCTTCCCAGCTCTGGGATCCCAGAGATTGCCCAGGTGTGGCAGCTGCCCAGGTGACGGGCACTTCCAGGTGATGCCAGCTGGAATTTGGGCACAGGGAACCATTTGGGAAGGTTCATTTTGTTCCCACCATCCCTGTGCCCTTCCACAGGAGGTGATTCCCAGCTCTGGGATGCCAGAGATTGCCCAGGTGATGGGCACTTGCAGGTGATGCCAGCTGGAATCTGGGCACAGGGAACCATTTGGGAAGGGAGCACAGGTTCCCAGCTCTGGGATCCAGAGATTGCCCAGGTGATGGGCACTTCCAGGTGATGCCAGCTGGAATTTGGGCACAGGGAACCGTTTGGGAATGGGATACTTCCATTTTGGCTTCCACCATCCCTGTGCCCTTCCCAGCTCTGGGATGCCACAGATTGCCCAGGTGATGGGCACTTCCAGGTGATGCCAGCTGGAATTTGGGCACAGGGAGCCATTCAGGAAGGGAGCACAGGCTCTCTCTGGTCGGGTTTGGTTCCCATTGGGCTCCCACCATCCCTCTGCCCTTCCCAGCTCTGGGATCCCACAGATTGCCCAGGTGTGGCAGCTGCCCAGGTGACGGGCACTTCCAGGTGATGCCAGCTGGAATTTGGGCACAGGGAGCCATTCAGGAAGGGCTCTCTCTGGTCAGTTTGGTTCCCATTGGGCTCCCACCATCCCTGTGCCCTCCCACAGGAGATCCCCAAGACTCCAGACCACGCTCCGTCGCGCACCTTTTACCTGTACACGGTGAACACGCTGGCTGCTGCTCGGATGCTGCTGCACAGGTGCTACAAGGTGAGCCCCGGGCCCCAGGGATCACAGATCCTGCTCAGGAATTCCCAGGGAATGCAGGGAATTGTGCAGGAATTCCCAGGGAATGCAGGGAATTGTGCAGGAATTCCCAGGGAATGCAGGGATTGTGCAGGAATTCCCAGGGCATGCAGGGATTGTGCAGGAATTCCCAGGGAATGCAGGGAATTGTGCAGGAATTCCCAGGGAATGCAGGGAATTGCAGCCCCGTGTGCAGGAATTCCCAGGGCATGCAGGAATTGTGCAGGAATTCCCAGGGCATGCAGGGAATTGCAGCCCCTGCAGGAATTCCCAGGGAATGCAGGAATTGCAGCCCCGTGTGCAGGGATTCCCAGGGAATGCAGGAATTGTGCAGGAATTCCCAGGGAATGCAGGAATTGTGCAGGAATTCCCAGGGAATGCAGGGAATTGCAGCCCCTGCAGGAATTCCCAGGGCATGCAGGAATTGCAGCCCGGTGTGCAGGAATTCCCAGGGAATGCAGGGAATTGTGCAGGAATTCCCAGGGCATGCAGGAATTGCAGCCCGGTGTGCAGGAATTCCCAGGGAATGCAGGGAATTGTGCAGGAATTCCCAGGGCATGCAGGAATTGCAGCCCCGTGTGCAGGAATTCCCAGGGAATGCAGGGAATTGTGCAGGAATTCCCAGGGAATTGTGCAGGAATTCCCAGGGAATGCAGGAATTGCAGCCCCTGCAGGAATTCCCAGGGAATGCAGGGAATTGTGCAGGAATTCCCAGGGTATTATATTATGTTATGTTATATTATATATAACTATATAATATATAAAAATTTATAATTATATATAAATATTATATTGTATATATAAATATACAATTATATTATATATAACTATATAATATATAGAAAATATATGTAATTATATATAAATATTATATAGTATATATAAATAATTATATTATATTATATACATTATATTATATATAGTTATATAATATATAGACTATATATAATTATATATAGATATTATATTATGTATAAATATATAATTATATTACATTATATACATTATATTACATTACATTCTATTCTATTCTATTCTATTATATATAGAATATATATTATATATAAATATTATATTATGTATAAATATATAATTATATTATATATATTACATTACTTTACATTATATTCTATCATATCATATCATATCATATTATATTATTATATCATTTCATATTACATTATATTGTATTACATTATATTGTATGATAATGCTATACTAAAACTCTAGCAAAAAGAACAGAGAGAAAGGATCTTGTCTTGGCAGACTCCCCCTGTGTGAGCACACGAGGCTCCATTTTCATCACAAGGCTGATTTATTATGTTATATATTATATTAAAATATTACATCAAAACTATACTGAAAGAACAGAGAGAGGAGAAGATCAGAAGGCTGCCAAAACAAGAATAAAATAAAAAATAAGTGACCAATCAATTAGTGATTGGTCACTAATTAAAACCAATCTGCATAAACCAATGAGAAATGCCCCTGCTGCATTCCACAGCAGCAGAGAGTTATTGGTTTTATTGTTTGCATTTCTTTCCTGAGGCTCTCAGCTCCTCAGGACAGGAAAAATCCTAAGAAAGGATTGTTCATAAAATATCCTAGGTGCAAAAGGAGGAGAGGAAAGGAGAGGAAAGGAGAGGAAAGGAAAGGAAAGGAAAGGAAAGGAAAGGAAAGGAAAGGAAAGGAAAGGAAAGGAAAGGAAAGGAAAGGAAAGGAAAGGAAAGGAAAGGAAAGGAAAGGAAAGGAAAGGAAAGGAAAGGAAAGGAAAGGAAAAGGAAAGGAAAGGAGAAAGGAAAGGAAAGGAGAAAGGAAAGGAAAGGAGAAAGGAAAGGAAAGGAGAAAAGAAAAGGAAAAGGAAGTGATAACAAAAGCTTGGGACTCTCAGAGAGTCTGACACAGCTGGACTTTGGTTATTTTTTTATTATATAATAATAATAAACCATACCCCCAAACAATCTTTGATTGGTTATTTTTTATTATATAATAATAAACCATGTCCCCAGACAATCTTTGATTGGTTATTTTTTATTATATAATAATAATAAACCATGTCCCCAAACAATCTTTGATTGGTTATTTTTTATTATATAATAATAATAAACCATGTCCCCAGACAATCTTTGATTGGTTATTTTTTATTATATAATAATAATAAACCATGTCCCCAGACAATCTTTGATTGGTTATTTTTTATTATATAATAATAAACCATGTCCCCAAACAATCTTTGATTGGTTATTTTTTATTATATAATAATAAACCATGTCCCCAGACAATCTTTGATTGGTTATTTTTTATTATATAATAAAAATAAACCATGTCCCCAAACAATCTTTGGTTAAATAGAAACAACTCCCATGGACCAAGCAAAGATGCACCTGATGGTAAACAGTGTCCAGACCACATCCCACAGCCACCAGACAATTATTGCTCACATTTCTTTCCTGAGGTTTCTCAGCTAGACCAGGAGAAAAACCCCAGCAAAGGGTTTTTTATAAAAACATCGTGGTGACAGTGCTCCCCCACCTCTTCCCTCCCCAGAGCGTGGCCAACCTGATGGAGCGGAGGCAGCACGAGATGCGCGAGAACAAGTGAGCTCCGTGCCCGGGGGTGGCCTGGCACGCCGGGCACGCCGCCACCACCACCACCACCTCCTCCTCCCCGTGGCCACCTTCCCTCCTAGGAGGCTCCTGGAGAAGTCCCAGCGTGTGGAGGCCATCCTGGCCTCCATGCAGGCCACGGGCGCCGAGGCGGCGCAGCTGCACGAGGTGGAGGAGATGATCACGGGGCCCGAGAGGCAGCAGCTGGAGAACCTGAAACGCAACGTCAACAAGTGAGGGGGGGTGGGATGGGGCTGGGGGACCTCGGTGGGGGGCTGCCCGTCACTGTCTGTGGCAGGACAGGTTCCTCTCTGGGAGGGTTTGGTTCCCATTTGGTTCCCACCATCCCTCTGCCCTTCCCAGCTCTGGGATCCAGAGATTGCCCAGGTGATGGGCACTTGCAGGTGATGCCAGCTGGAATTTGGGCACAGGGAACCATTTGGGAAGGGGGCACAGGTTCCTGTCTGGTCAGTTTGGTTCCCATTTGGCTCCCACCATCCCTGTGCCCTTCCCAGCTCTGGGATCCCAAAGATTGCTCAGGTGTGGCAGCTGCCCAGGTGATGGGCACTTCCCAGTGATCCCAGCTGGAATTTGGGCACAGGGAACCATTTGGGAAGGGGGCACAGGTTCCTGTCTGGTCAGTTTGGTTCCCATTTGGTTCCCACCATCCCTGTGCCCTTCCCAGCTCTGGGATCCAGAGATTGCCCAGGTGATGGGCACTTGCAGGTGATGCCAGCTGGAATTTGGGCACAGGGAGCCATTCAGGAAGGGAGCACAGGCTGGGGGACCTTGCTGGGGGGCTGCCCGTCACTGTCTGTGACAGAGAAGGAAGACTCGTTCACCAGATGATGATCTACAAGTCTCGTCTTTATTCCCGAATCGCCGATTATTACACACCCTTTAATTAGCTCATGCATAGTGCAAAACCCCAGCTCACCATTGGCTAATTAGTTACCAGCTATCCACGTGCTGTTTTGGTGCAGCTGTCACTACTTTTCCCAAGCTGTTTGGCTTTACCTCCTGGTTTTGTGCATTACTTCATCCATGGGCCAAGGACACACAGTTTAATTGGAATGGCAACTCCCCTCGTTCTCTATCTCGGTCCAATTAACCTCACTGTGACCTTCAGCTCGGAGCCAGCTTGTTACAAAGCTCCCAACATGTCTGTGCCCCCAGGATCGACGCCAGTGAGAACCAGGTGGATGAGACCATCTTTGTGCTGGAGTCGTTCATCGAGAGCACCATGAGGAGGCCGTGAGAGGAGAGGAGCAAGGACATGGGGACATGGACAGCAGGAGGGACAGGGACAGGGATGGGGACAGGGGACAGGGGACAGGGAGGGGGACAGGGAGAGGGACAGGGATGGGGACAGGGACCAGGGGACAGGGATGGGGACAGGGAGAGGGACAGGGATGGGGACAGGGATGGGGACAGGGAGCAGGGGACAGGGATGGGGACAGGGACCAGGGGACAGGGATGGGGACAGGGAGGGGGACAGGGATGGGGACAGGGAGCAGGGGACAGGGAGGGGGACAGGGAGGGGGACAAGGACCAGATGCCTCTACCCACAGTGCTTGTACTACTGAGGAGAATAAAGGAACACTTGTAACTGCAGTTGTGTGTCAGGTCCCTGATGTCAGTTTGCCTCTGGCCCTTGTGGGCTGAGGCTGGTTCCAAGGGAAAAGCTGTGAAGGAAGGCGTGTTGTGGTGCTTTTGTGTTCCCCTTGGGATGGCTTTAGCAGCTGCAGTGTGCCTGGAGCCCTGGGATTTGTGGTTTCCAAAACCCTAGCCCTAGGTGTAACCCTAACCCTAACCCTAACCCACGGCAGTAAAAGCAGCCTTGGGCTGAGGCTGGTTCCAAGGAAAAATCCGTGGAGGAAGGCATGTTGTGGCAGTTTTGTGTTCCCCTTTGCAGCTCACTGTGCCTGGAGCTCTGGGATTTTAGGTTTTCAGAACCCTATGGACCAGCCAGCCTCAGAGCACCGACAGCAGCCCTTTCCTGCACAAAACAAAGCTCCCCAGGCCAGGTTCCTGATGTCAGTTTGCAGGAGGCACTTGGCACTGTCAAAGCAGCAGAGTTGCTGATGGTGGCACCTTGCTTCTGGTAGGAATCCCGATCCGTTTGGAATTTCAGCCAGCACCGGCCACTCCGGCCCCTGGACACAAACCTGGCCTTTTCCCTGGGAAATAAAACTCACCCCTGAATTTCCTGGCTGTCCTTGAAGTGGAGCATTGGGCAGTAAAACTCCATCTGTGCTTCTGATTGCTGCTCACCGTGCTCTCCTCACCTTGATGTCATTCCTGGTTGCACTCCTCCTAGAAAGGAAAATCAAGAGTAAAAGCAGAAATTGCAGCAGCACCTGAACTCCCAACCTGAAATCCTGAACTTAAATAGTGCCTGTGTTCAATTCTGTGTGCTTTACAATATTTCCCATGGCAGTTTTTCTTTATTCACCTAAATGCACCTGCTGAAGTGATGGTCAGAACTACTGAAAAAGCCTTTTTTTTTTCTGAAATTAGAGGAGATTTTTTATCTTAGCAGATCCCCGAGCACAAGCTGGCATTAATATACCCCGGATGGTGCCCACCTCTCATTCCCATGACCCCCAAAAAAAGGGAGGGGGCAAATCCCACCCTCAGAGCAGCTGCTTCATTCTTCTGACTCCAATTCAAGAGGATTGATGTAGGAGAAAACTCTTCAGAGGAATGAAAATGTTTGATTTTTTTTAACTACAGCTACTTGGAGCAAAAGGGCAGAAAACTGGTAAGAAATAAAACTTTTTGTTTAGGCAGCATAGCTAGGTGAGTTGGGTAATTTGCTGTTAATTTACATAATTATTCCTTAGTCACTACTAAGTAGTCTCCACATATGATTAGAATATTCATGATATTAATGGTCTTGGGACCTCTAATTAGAGCTATCTAATTAATAAATAAAAATAAGGGAAAGAATAACCTCCCAGGCAGCAGAAGGGTTAAGTACATGCCAGGCTCACCCTTCTCTGAGATATTTGGTCCTGGGGCACAGAAAAAGTGCCCAGAAATGGAATTTTAAAGCCTTAAAACGCTGAAAAAGGCAGAGCTTCCTTCAAGTGAACCTCTTAAAAAAATGAGGAAATGGGGCAGTAACCTCCATTGAAACTGATACAATGGCAAAGAAATTCTAACTAGTGCTAAATAGGAAGCCCTTAAAATACCCTAAAAAAATTTAGAACTTCTGAAAGTATCCTAAACATTCCCAGAAAATTCTTTAAAAACTCCCACACCAAAAAAAAAACAAAAACAAAAACAAAAAAAGACCACCAAAAAAAAAAAAAAACCAAAAACCCCTAAAATAGCCTTAAAAAGCCCTGAAAAAAAGAAACTTTAAACACTGCTCAGCCCCCAACACCTTCCTGTAACTCTCTGCCCCACAATCACCATCCCTGCCTCTTAATTAGGGTAATTGGGGTCATTGCCTGAAGCTCCTGGGGGGGCTCCGGGGCTGTCCCACCCTCAGGGGCGCTGCCTTGTGCTGCTTTTGGGGAAAATTGGGTTTTTCTGGGGTGCTGCACCTGGCCCCTGACCCTAAGGGGACACACGGGGACAGGCAGTAAGAAAATACCACCTAATGGTACCTATTATTAAAAAATAAAAATTGCGTGCGAGCTGGGGGGATGCTGGGGTAGGGATTTTGATGGGTTTAGGGGGATTTTGGGGGGATTTGGGGGGATTTTGATGGGTTTAGGGGGATTTTGGGGGGATTTGGGGGGATTTTGATGGGTTTAGGGGGATTTTGGGGGATTTGGAGGGATTTTGATGGGTTTAGGGGGATTTTGGGGGGATTTGGGGGGATTTTGATGGGTTTCGGGGCATTTTGGGGGGATTTTGATGGGTTTAGGGGGATTTGGGGGGATCTGGGGGGATTTTGATGGGTTTAGGGGGATTTTGGGGGGATCTGGAGGGATTTTGGGGTTGATTTTGGGGGGTGTCGTGGAAATATAGAGAGGAATTTGGGGGGATTTTTATGGGATTTTGGGCGGGGATTTGGGGGGTTTTGCAGGATTTTGGGGATTTCCAGGACCCCCCCCAATCCCCCACCCCCCCGGGGCTGTTGGGGACGTTGGGGACAGCGCCGCTCGCGCCGGGGGCAGTTGGGGACAGCTCGCGACAGCCGCTGCCGCCCCCCACGGCCGGGCCTGGCGACAGTCGCGACATCCACCGATGGCGACAAGTGACAGCCGCCCCTGCCCGGGATCCGCCCCCCGCCATCCCGGGGACACCGCGGGGTCCCGTGTCCCCAAACCCAGCGGGTCCCGTGTCCCCCAAAACCCCCCTGGGGACACCGCGGGGTCCCGTGTCCCCAAACCTCCCGGGGACACCTCGGTCCCCCCCGACCCCCCCGGTCCCTCCCGTCCCCCCCGGGCTCGGCGGAGGCTCCGCGGCAGCTCCGGGGCTCGGAGCCCGCCCGGAGAGCGCCGGGTGAGGGGTCGGGAAGCGGGAGGGGAACCGGGGGTACCGGGCAGGGCTGGGGAGGGGGGATTTGGGCACCGGGGGGCACCGGGGTGGGGGGATTGGGGCACCGGGGGAGGGCAGTGAGAGGGGAAGCGAAGGGCGTCAGGTGAGGGATTTGGGCACCGGAGGTATTTTGGGGTTGATCTCGGGGGGTTTTGGGTCATTTTGGGGTGATTTTGGTGAGGTTTGGGGGGATTTAGGGGTGATTTGGGGGAGGGTTGTGGTGATTTGGGGGATTTGAAGAGATTTGGGTGAGTTAGGAAAATTTAGAGGAGTTTTAGGGTGATTTTGAGGGGATTTGGCGTTGATTTTCGTGGATTTTCTGGGAATTTTGATGGGATTTTTGGGGGGATTTTTACGGGATTTTTGGGGCGATTTTTACGGGATTTTTGGGGGGATTTTGGGGTCTCACCCCATCCTTCCCCGCAGCCCGCGGGCGCCTCCAGCCCCATCGTGCTGCTCCAGGATGTCACCGCCACGCTCCGAGCGCTGCCCTCGCTCCGGGACAAACCCAAAACCATCCGGGTCATCACCAGGGACCTCATCCGGGAGCTCATGTGAGGCTCCCCAAATCCGCCAATTTTTCCCCGATTTTTTCCATAAAATACGGGACTATGTCCCCCCAAATTCGGGATTTTTTTTCACCAAAAATTCAGAATTAAAAAAAAATAAATCAATAAAACACAGGATTTTTTTCCCGAAAATCTGGAGGATTTTCCCCCCAGATCGGGGATATTTTCCCCAAAATTGAGGATTCATTACCCCCAAGATTCAGGATTATTTGCTTTCAAATCCGTTTTTTTTCCCCCCAGATTTTGAATTTTTTCCCCCCAAAATCCGTGATTTTTTTACTAAAATCCGTGACTTTTCCCCCAAAATCCGGGATATTTTTCCCCGTGTGTCCCTGATCCTGGTCCCTGTCCCCCAGAATTCCCAGGGATCGGTCCCCGGCCTCGCTCATCATCGGCACCAAGGAATTCCAGCGGATCCAGGAGGAGGCTCAGGCTCCGGGGCGGCAGCGCGCGGATCGGCTGCGGATCCTCAAATCCCGCCAGGACGCGGCTTTTGTGGGCATCTCCAATTCCCTGAGCCCAAATTCCCTGTTTTCCTGATCTTCCCAATCCTGAATTCCCCACTCCTTTTTCCCGATCCTGCTTTTCCCCATTCCAAATTTCCTCATTCTGAATTTCCCATTCACTTTTCCCGATATTCCCGCTCCTCTTTTTCCTGACCCTGCTTTTCCCCATCCCAAATTTCCTGATCCCAAATCCCCTGATCCCAGTCTTCCCTGTTTTCCTGATCTTCCCAATCCTGAATTTCCCCGCTCCTCTTTTTCCTGACCCTGCTTTTCCCCCTCCCAAATTTCCTGATTCCAAATTTCCCACTTCCAAATTTCCCATTCACTTTTCCCAATATTCCCACTCCTCTTTTTCCTGACCCTGCTTTTCCCCACTCCGAACTTCCTGATCCCGAATTTCCCACTCGCTTTTCCTGATCCCCCTTTTCCCAATCCCTTTTTGTTTTTTTTCATCCCGATTTTCCCAATCCCGCTTTTCCCGATTCCCTTTTCCCTGATCCCGATTTTCCTGCTCCTGATCTTCCTGCTCCTGATTTTCCTGCTCCTGGGAATGCCCCGCGATGTCCCCACGATGTCCCCACAGGAGCAGCTGCGGCGCGTGCGGAGCGCGGAGCTGGGCAGGGACGAGCAGCAGGACAGGGACAGGGACAGGGACACGGACCAGGACAGGGACACGGAGCAGCAGGAGGAGGGGGAGAATGTGAAAAAGGTGAAGCTGGAGCCATTTTGGAGGAATTTGGGGGTCTCTCAGCTCAAAATCTCACCCTAAAATTTGGGGGATTTTGAGGTGATTTTTATGGGATTTTGAGGGTGGATTTGGGTGATGATTTTGGGGTCTCACCCCGTCCTTTCCCACAGATTTCAGACCACTCCAGCCCCATCGTGCAGCTCCGGGACGTGAGGAGCGCCCCGGGCCCGGTGCCCTCGCCTCAGGACAAACCCAAAACCATCCGGGTCTTCACCAAGGACGTGGTCCGGGAGCTCGTGTGAGGCTCGGGGGGATGTGGGGACCCCAGAGGGGATTTGGGGACCCTCAGGGACTCAGAATTCCCAGGGAATTTGGGGACTCAGGGACAAGTTGGACCCAGAAGGGAACTGGAGACTTGGAGAGGATTTGAAGACCCAGGTGGGATTTGGGGACTCAGAGGGAATCTGGGGATTCAGGAATTTCAGGACTCAGGGGGGATTTGGGGACAGGAATTTCAGGACTCAGAGGGAATCTGGGGATTCAGGAATTTCAGGATTCAGGGGGAATTTGGGGACTCGGGAATTTCAGGGCTCAGGGGGGATTTGGGGACCCTGAGGGGATTTGGGGATCTGGAGGGATTTGGTAACGCAGGTGGGATTTGGGGACCCCAGGAGCTGTCCCCGTGTCCCTGATCCTGGTCCCTGTCCCCCAGAATTCCCAGGGATCGGTCCCCGGCCTCGCTCATCATCGGCACCAAGGAATTCCAGCGGATCCAGGAGGAGGCTCAGGCTCCGGGGCGACAGCGCGCGGATCGGCTGCGGATCCTCAAATCCCGCCAGGACGCGGCTTTTGTGGGCATCTCCAATTCCCTGAGCCCCAATTTCCCGATCCCAAATTTCCTGAGCCCGATTTTCCCAGTCCTGCTTTTCCCGAGCCTGAATTTCCCAATCCTGAATTTCCCAAGCCTGAATTTCCCGACCCCACTTTCCCCACTCCCCTCGTGCCAGGGCGCCTGGAATGTCCTGGGGACTGTCCCTGCAGGAGGCCCTGGGAATGTCCCCAAGGAATGCCCCAGGAATGTCCCCCAGGAATGCCTGGGAATGTCCCAGGATGTCCCAGGCCTGTCCCTGCAGTAGGCTCTGGGAATGTCCCTGGGAGTGTCCCAAAAAATGTCCCCAGCAGTGTCCCTGTCCCGCAGGAGCCCAGGAATGTCCCCCAGCAGTGTCCCCAGCACTGTCCCTGTTCCCAGCAGTGTCCCCAGCAGTGTCCCCAGCAGTGTCCCCAGCAGTGTCCCTGTCCCCAGCAGTGTCCCCAGCAGTGTCCCCAGCAGTGTCCCTGTCCCCAGCAGTGTCCCCAGCAGTGTCCCCAGCAGTGTCCCTGTCCCCCAGCAGTGTCCCCAGCAGTGTCCCCAGCACTGTCCCTGTCCCCAGCAGTGTCCCTGTCCCCAGCAGTGTCCCCAGCACTGTCCCTGTCCCCAGCAGTGTCCCCAGCAGTGTCCCCAGCAGTGTCCCTGTCCCCAGCAGTGTCCCCAGCAGTGTCCCTGTCCCAGCCGTGTCCCTGTCCCGCAGGAGGCACGCAGCCGGGCCCGCAGGGAGGAGCAGCGGCAGGAGGAGCTGCGGGAGGCTCAGGCCTGCTCGGAGCTGGAGCGGGAGCAGGAGCGGGAGCGCCGGGAGCTGCTGGAGCGCGCGGCCGGGATGAGGCTGGAGCAGGAGGACGAGATGCGGCACCTGAACTCGGTACTGCCAGGCCTTCCAGAATATTCCCTATTCCCATTCCCATGTCCCACAGCTGCTGCTGGGTGCCCACTGCAGCTCCACCCTGGACAGGCTGGAGAAGCTCCAGGGCTTCCATTTCCCGTTTTCCCTTGTCCTTATCCCATTTCCCATTCCCATTTCCCACAGCTCCTGCTGGGTGCCCGCTGCAGCTCATCCTGGACAGGCAGGAGCAGCTGCTCCAGGACTTCCCTTTTTCCATTTCCCATTTCTCATTCCCATTTCCCACAGCTCCTGCTGAGTGCCCGCTGCAGCTCCATCCTGGACCATCAGCTGGCAGAGAAGCGGCAGATGCAGGGGGAGCTGCGGGCGGAGGAGCAGCGCCTGGAGCGGCTCATGGACAGCGAGCGGGAGAAGGAGCTGCAGCTGCAGGAGGAGCTGGAGCGCAGCAGGAAGCAGGAGCTCATCAGGTCTGTGCTTCCTTTTCCTTTTCCTCTTTCCTTTTCCTCTTTTCTTTTCCTCTTTCTTTTTCCTCTACCCTTTTCCCGTCTTTTCCCTCTCCTCTTTTTTCCTTATCCCTTTTCCCTTATCTCTTCTCTCTTTCCCCATTCTTTTTTTCCTCTTCCCTTTTCCCTTTCTCCTTTTCCTTTCCCCCTTTCCTCTTTTTCCTTTTCCTTCTTTTCTGTTTCCTCTTTCCCTCCTTCCTTTTCTCTTTTTCCCTCTTTCCCCTTCCCCTTTTCCCTTTCTTTCCCATCCTTTTCCTTCTTTTCCCTTTTTTTTTTTGCCTTTTTCCTTTCTCCCCTTTCTCCTTTCCCCTTTTCCTTTCTTTTCCCTCCTTTCCCTCTCTCCTTTTCCACTTTTTCATTTCTCCCTCTTTCTCCTTTCCTTTTTTTCTCCTTTTCCCCTTTTCCCCTTTTCCATTTCACTTTCTCCTCCTTTCCCTTTCCCCTCCTTTCCCCTTCCCCACCCCATACACTCCACAATTCTGGAACCAGACCAGAACTTTTCCATTCCCGAATTCCTGAATTCCCAAGTAATTCCTGAATGCTTCCCAAATTCCCAGTGGATCTGGGAATTTTTTCCCCCCTTTCCATTTCACTTTCTCCTCCTTTCCCTTTCCCCCTCCTTTCCCTTCCCCACCCCGTGCACTCCACAGTTCTGGAGCCAGACCAGAATTTTCCATTCCCAAATTCCTGAATTCCCAAATTCCCAAGTAATTCCCGAATGCTTCCCGAATTCCCAGCACCAAGCTGGAGGTGCTCCAGCAGATGGAGGAGCGGCAGGAGCAGCGGGCACTGAGGGCTGAGCAGAAATTCCAGGAGGGCCAGAGGTTCCTGGAGCACCTGGAGCAGATGAAGAGGGAGGATCGCGAGGTGGGAGATTCCCGGTGGGAGATTCCCAGCGGGAATTCGGGAATTTGGGAACTCGGGTTAGAAGGGTTGGGAAGAGTGTGGGGTGGGATTGGGGCTCTGGTGGCCTTGGGGACGTGGTGGCATCAGCCGGAGGGGACACGGAGCTGCTGGGGATCCCAGGGAATGGGGGTCCCAAGGAATGGGGGTCCTGATGAGGGGGATTCCAGGGATTTGGGATCCCAGGGAATTGGGATCCATAGCAAGGGGATTCCGGGGGATTGGGATCCCAGGGGATTGGGATCCCAGGGGATTGGGATCCCAGGGAATGGGGATCCCGGGGAATGGGGGTCCTGATGAGGGGGATCTCAGGGATTTGGGATCCCAGGGAATTGAGATTTATAGCAAGGAGATTCCAGGGGTTTGGATCCAGGGAATGGGGGTCGTAATGAAGGGGATCTCAGGAGTTTGGGATCCCAGGGAATTGGGATCTATAGCAGGGGAATCCTGGGGAATGGGGAATCCCAGGGAATGGGAGATCCCAGAGGTTTGGGATCCCATGGAATTTGGATCTATAGCAGGGGAATCCCAGGGGTTTGGGATCCCAGGGAATTGGGATCTATAGCAGGGGAATCCTGGGGAATGGGGAATCCCAGGGAATGGGAGATCCCAGAGGTTTGGGATCCCATGGAATTTGGATCTATAGCAGGGGAATCCCAGGGGTTTGGGATCCCAGGGAATTGGGCATCCCGGGAAATGGAGGATCCCAGGGGCTTGGGGGTCCCACGGAACTGGGATCCCCATGGGAAGGCGGGGTTAGCGGGGCTCTGCGGTGACGGGATCGGTGTCCCCGCGGTGTCCCCGCGGTGCGGCCAGGCCTGGCAGCAGCAGCAGCAGCGCAAGCGGCAGCTCCTGGCCGAGATGAAGGCGGTGGACGCGGAGAACGAGCGGCTGCGACAGCGCGACAGGGAGCGCGACAGGCGAGCGGAGCTGCGGGCCCTGGAGGAGCAGCGCCAGAAGGGGGTGAGGGGGGGCTGGCAGGGCACTGTCACCTCCCCAGGGCACTGTCACCTCCCCGGGGCGCTGTCACCTCCCCAGGGTGCTGTCACCTCCCCCGGGTGCTGTCCCACCATGAGGCGCTGTCACCTCCTGTGGCATTTCCTCCTCCCGGGGCTCTGTCCCCTCCCCAAGGCGCTGTCACCTCCCCGGGGTTTTGTCACCTCCCCAGGGCGCTGTCACCTTCCGGAGCTTTGTCACCTCCCCAGGGCTTTGCCACCTTCCCAGGGCTCTGTCCCCCACTGTGCTCCTGTCCCCAGCTGATGTCCCTGTGACACAGCTGTGCCAGTGTCACAGTGGTGTCCTCGTGACCCCAGCGGTGTCCCTGTCCCGGTGTCCCTGTCCCCCAGCCGTGTCCCTGTCCCCAGCGGTGTCGCTGTCCCGGTGTCCCTGTCCCCCTGTCCCCAGCGGTGTCCCTGTCCCCTGTCCCCCTGTCCCAGCGGTGTCCCTGTCCCCAGCGGTGTCGCTGTCCCTCTGTCCCTGTCCCCAGCGATGTCCCTGTCCCCAGCGGTGTCGCTGTCCCTGTCCCCCTGTCCCCATCGTTGTCCCTGTCCCCATCGTTGTCGCTGTCCCCAGGAGCGGGACGCGGCGCTGGAGGCGGAGCGGGCGCGGCTGCGGCGGGAGCGGCAGCGGGAGCTGGAGCGGCTCAAGGCCACGCAGGAGCACGAGCGGGGCTGGCAGGAGGAGCAGGTGGGTGGCACTGCCACCCCTGTCCCCTCCCCGGGGCTCTGTCACCTCCCAGGTGCTGTCACCTCCCCGGGGCTCTGCGCTCCAAGCGCAGCCAGGAGGCAGCAGAACGGCAGTGGCGCTGCCGGGAGCTGTCCCTGTCCCCAGTGTCCCAATTGTCCCCAATGCCACGCGTGTCCTCAATGTCCCCTGTCACTGTTCTCGGTGTCCCCAATGTCCCCGCAGGAGGCTCTGCGCTCCAGGCGCAGCCAGGTGGCAGCAGAGCAGGACTGGCGCTGCCCGGAGCTGTCCCTGTCCCAAATGTCCCCAATATCCCCTGTCCCTGTCACTGTCTCCAATGTCCCCAGTGTCCCCAATGCCCCCAGTGTCTCCTGTCCCTGTCACTGTCCCCGATGTCCCCTCAGGAAGCTCTGCGCTCCAATCACAGCCGGGAGGCGGCGGAGCGAGACCGGCGCTGTCGGGAGCTGTCTCTGTCCCCAGTGTCCCCCAATATCCCAAGTGTCCCCAGTGTCCCCTGTCCCCAGTGTCCCCAATGCCCCCAGTGTCCCCTGTCCCTGTCACTGTCCCCAGTGTCCTCAGTATCCCAAGTGTCCCCGGTGTCCCGCAGGAAGCTCTGCGCTCCAGGCGCAGCCAGGAGGCGGCGGACGGGAGTGGCAGCACCGGCAGCTGTCCCTGTCCCCAAAATCCCAAGTGTCCCCAGTGTCCCCTGTTCCTGTCCCCAATGTCCCCAGTGTCCCCAGTGTCCCCGGTGTCCCCGCAGGAGGCTCTGCGCTCCAGGCGCAGCCAGGAGGCGGCGGAGCGGGACCGGCGCTGTCGGGAGCTGTTCCTGTCCCCAATGTCCCCAGTGTCCCCAATGTCCCCCAATGCCCCCCAGTGTCCCCCTGTCCCTGTCACTGTCCCCAATATCCCCAATGTCCCAAGTGTTCCCAGTGTCCCCTGTCCCTGTCCCCGATGTCCCCGGTGTCCCCGCAGGAAGCTCTGCGCTCCAGGCGCAGCCAGGAGGCGGCGGAGCAGGAGTGGCGCTGTCGGGAGCTGTCCCTGTCCCCAATGTCCCCAGTGTCCCCAATATCCCCAATGTCCCCAGTGTACCCTGTCCCTGTCCCCGATGTCCCCACTGTCCCCGCAGGAAGCTCTGCGCTCTAGGCGCAGCCAGGAGGCGGCGGAGCGGGACCGGCGCTGTCGGGAGTTGTTCCTGTCCCCAATGTCCAAATGTCCCCAATATCCCCAATGCCCCCAGTGTACCCTGTCCCTGTCCCCGATGTCCCCAATGTCCCCGCAGGAGGCCCTGCGCTGCAGGCGCAGCCAGGAGGCGGCGGAGCGGGAGTGGCGGCGCCGGGAGCTGCAGCGGGAGCGGCGCCGCGCGGAGCTGCTGCAGGAGCTGCAGCGGGGCCGCCGCGAGCAGGCGACACAGCGGCGACAGCAGCTGGCACTGGCACTGCAGCGGGAGCGCCGCGACTTCCTCGCCATGCTCAGGTGGGTGGCACTGGGGACACGAGGTGACAGCAGCTGGCACTGGCACTGCAGCGGGAGCGCCGCGACTTCCTCGCCATGCTCAGGTGGGTGGCACGGGGGTGGCACCGGGGGTGGCACGGGGACACGAGGTGACAGCAGCTGGCACTGGCACTGCCGCGGGAGCGCCGCGACTTCCTCGCCATGCTCAGGTGGGTGGCACCACCGGGGGTGGCACGGGGACAGCTGGGGGGTTGGGGACGCCGGTGTCACCCCAGGAGCTGTGCCAGGTGTGCCCAGGGGACGGTGTCGGTGTCCCCGTGTCACCCCGGGGACTGTGCCAGTGTCCCAGTGCCAGTGTCCCAGTGATGTCCCCATGTCCCCAGTGTCACAGTTCCAATGTCCCCGTATCCCCCGTGCCCCCAGTGCCCAGCAGGAGCAGCTGGCACGGCAGTGGGCACAGTGCCAATGTCACAGTGTCACAATGTCCCCGTGTCCCCAGTGCCCAGCAGGGCCAGCAGCTGGAGTGGCAGCGGGCACAGTGACAATGCCAGTGTCACAGTGGTGTCCCCGTGTCCCCAGCGCCCAGCAGGAGCAGCTGGCCCGGGAGCAGGACCAGCAGCTGGCACGGCAGCGGGCACAGTGCCAATGTCACAATGTCCCCCGTGTCCCCAGCGCCCAGCAGGAGCAGCTGGCCCGGGAGCAGGACCAGCAGCTGGCACGGCAGCGGGCACAGTGCCAGTGTCAGTGCCAGTGTCACAGTGATGTCCCCGTGTCCCCAGTGCCCAGCAGGAGCAGCTGGCCCGGGAGCAGGACCAGCAGCTGGCACGGCAGCGGGCACAGTGCCAATGTCACAATGTCCCCGTGTCCCCAGCGCCCAGCAGGAGCAGCTGGCCCGGGAGCAGGACCAGCAGCTGGCACGGCAGCGGGCACAGCGCGCCCACGGGGAGGCGCTGCAGGAGCAGATCCGGGAGTCGCGACAGCGGCGACAGGCGCGACAGAGCCGCGGCCATCGAGGAGGGACAGTGGGAGCTGTCACGGGCACGGGAGCGGGCAGAGCACCTGGCACAAGTGGGACAGCAGAAACTGCAGCGCCTCAGGTGCGGGGGCACCTCGGGCACCGCCTGTGCCACCTCGGGCACCTCTTGTCACCTCCTGGCACCGCTGAATGTCCCCTCTGTCACCCCCTGTGCCACCTCGGGCACCGCCTGTGCCACCTCTTGTCACCATCCTGGCACCGCTGATGTCCCCTCTGTCACCCGCAGGGACAGCGGGGTGCCCGACAGGTACTGTGCCCTGGTGGAAAAGAGGGCCTGGGGCACGGCCAGCACTGCCACCTCCTGATGCCACCCTGCCACCTCCTGATGCCACCCCTGTCACCTGCTGATGCCACCTCTGATGCCAGCTGCCATTCCCCAGGGATCGGGGGAGCATTGCCCTTTTTTCCATGGTTTGAACCCATTTTTTCCCTCTCTTTTTACCCATTCTTTTATAGATTTTAACCCATTTCCCCCCTATTTTAACCCTCTTTAATCCTTATTTTTTCCCAATTTTAATCCCTATTTTAACCAATTTTCATATATTTAACCCATTTTCCCCCTATTTTTCCTAATTTTAATTTCTATATTTCTCCATTTTTAATCCCTATTTTTTCCCAATTTTAATCCCCATTTTTACCAATTTTACCCCCTATTTTAAACCCATTTCCGTTTATTTTTAACTTATTTTTACCCCTATTTAACCCTTTTTACACCTATTTGTAACCCTTTTAAACCCATTATCCCAATTTTTAGCCCATTTTTATGTGTATTTTTAACCCATTTTAAAACCCATTTTTACCCCTATTTTGCCCCATTTTATCCCTATTTTTACCTAATTTTTTGTTCATATTTTTAATCCATTTTAACCCATTTCACCTTATTTTTAGCTCCTTTTAATCCCTTTTTTATCCCTGCATTTCCCCCCAATTTTATCCCTATTTTAACCCTTTATAATCCCTATTTTTAACCCTTTATAATCCTTATTTTAACCCTTTATAATCCTTATTTTAACCCATTTTTAGTCCCTATTTTAACCCATTATATCCCAAATTTTAACCGAATTTTAACCCTTTAAACCTCATTTAATCACTTTCTTTTTACATTATTAATTTGTATTTTTTACCTATTTTATCCCCATTTTACCCTCCCTCCCCTCCTGGGACCAAACCGCAGCTTTTGGTTTGAACT